>NW_027475229.1:0-156650 GCF_051020985.1 Nomia melanderi | reverse complement strand
TAGTCTTATATAGTTTTGAAGAGTTTTATATAGTTTTATATAGTTTTCTTAGTTTTATATAGTTTTATATAGTTTTATGTAGTTTTATATAGTTTTATATAGTTTTATATAGTTTGGTTAGTTTTATATATTTTTATATAGTTTTATACAGTGTTATATAGTTTTATATAGTTTTATTAGTTCTAAATCGTTTTATATAGTTTTATATAGTTTTATATAGTTTTATATAGTTTTATTAGTTTTAAATCGTTTTATATAGTTTTATATAGGTTTATATAGTTTTATTATTTTTTCATAGTTTTATATAGTTTTATATAGTTTTATAGAGTTTTATATAGTTATATATAGTTTTAATTATTTTTATATACTTTTATAGAGTTTTATATAGTTTTGTATATTTTCCTTAGTTTTATATAGTTTTATATAGTTTTATACAGTTCCATTGGTTTTATATAAATTTATATAGTTTTATAGAGTTTTATCTAGTTTTATGTAATTTTATATAGTTTTATTCAGTTTTGTTAGTTTTTTATAGTTTTATATACTGTTATATAGTTTTATATAGTTTTATTAGTTTGAAATCGTTTTATATAGTTTTATATAGTTTTATAGAGTTTTATATAGTTTTATATAGTTTTATATAGTTTTATATAGTTTTATAGAGATTTATATAGTTCTATATAGTTTTAAATAGTTTTATAGATTTTTATAAAGTTTTATATAGTTTTGATAGTTTTATATTCTTTTATATAAATTTATATAGCATTATATAGTTTTAAATATTTTTATATAGTTTTATAGAGATTTACATAGTTTTGTATAGTTTTCTTAGTTTTATATAGATTTATATAGTTTTATGTAGTTTTATATAGTTTTATATAGTTTTATATAGCTTTATGAGTTTTATATAGTTTTATATAGTTTTGTTAGTTTTATATATTTTTATATAGTTTTATATAGTGTTATATAGATTTATATAGTTTTATTAGTTTTAAATCGTTTTATATAGTTTTATGTAGTTATATATAGTTTTATATAGTTTTATATAGTTTTGTTAGTTTTATATAGTTTTATATGGTGTTATATGGTTTTATATAGTTTTATATAGTATTATATAGTTTTACATAGATTTATATAGTTTTGTTAGTTTTATATACTTTTAAATTGTTTTATATGTTTTGTATAGTTTTATATAGTTTTAAATAGTTTTATATAGTTTTATATAGTTTTATATAGTTTTATATATTTTTATATAGTTTTATACAGTTTTATTAGTTTTATGTAGTTTTATATAGTTCTCGATAATTTCATATAGTTCTTATAGTTTTATATAGTTTTATATGTTTTCATATAGTTTTATTAGTTTTATATAATTTTATATAGTTTTAAATAGTTTTATATAGTATTATATCGTTTTATATAGTTTCATATAGTTTTATATAGTTTCATATATAATTTTATATAGTTTTATATTGTTTTATATATAGTTTTATACAGTTTTAAATAGTTATATATAGATCTATATAATTTCATATAGTTTCATATAGTTCTGTATAGTTACATATAGTTTTATATAGTTTTGTATAGTTTTATACAGTTTTAAATAGTTTTATATAGTTCTATATAATTTTATATAGTTCTATATATTTTTATATAGTTTCATATAGTTTTATATAGTTTTATATAGTTTTATATAGTTTTATATAGTTTTATATAGTTTTGTATAGTTTTATACAGTTTTAAATAGTTTTATATAGCTCTATATAATTTCATATAGTTTGATATAGTTTTGCATAGCTTTATATAGTTTTATATAGTTTTATATACTTTTATATAGTTTTATATAGTTTTACATAGTTTTATATAGTTTTATATAGTTTTATATAGTTTTATATATTTTTATATAGTTTTATATAGTTTTATATAGTTTTATATAGTTTTATATTGTTTTATATAGTTTTATGTAGTTTGATATAATTTCGTATAGTTTTATATAGTTTCATATCGTTTTACAATCTATTGTACTGTTTTATTAGTTTCATATAGTTTTATATAGTTTTATATAGTTTTATATATTTTTATATAGTTTTATATAGTTTTACATAGTTTTATATAGTTTCATATAATTTTATATAGTTCTATATATTTTTATATAGTTTCATATAGTTCTATATATTTTTATATAGTTTCATATAGTTTTATATAGTTTTACATAGTTTTATATAGTTTTATATATATTTTTATATAGTTTTATATAGTTTTGTATAGTTTTATACAGTTTGAAATAGTTTTATATATTTCTATATAATTTCATATAGTTTCATATAGTTTTATATAGTTTTATATAGTTTTATATAGTTTTATATAGTTTTATATAGTTTTATATAGTTTTATATAGTTTTATATAGTTTTACATAGTTTTATATAGTTTTATATAGTTTTATATAGTTTTATACAGTTTTATATAATTTTATATAGTATTATACTGTTTGAAATAGTTTTATATAGTTCTATATAATTTTATATAGTTTTATATAGTTTTATATCGATTCATATAATTTTATATAGTTTTATTAGTTTTACACAGTTTTAAATAGTTTTATAGAGTGCTTTAAGATTTTTTATAGCTTTATATAGTTTTATATAGTAATACGTAGATGTATGCAGTTTTATTAGTGTTATATAGTCTTAAATACTTCTATATAGTTTCATATAGTTTCATTAGTTTTATATAGTTTTATATAGTTTTATATAGTTTTATATAGTTTTATATAGTTTTATATAGTTTTGTATAGTTTTATATAGTATTAAGTAGTCTTATATAGTTTTACATAGTTTCATATAGTTTTATACAGTTTTAAATACTTTTATATAGTTCTACATAATTTTTTATAGTTTTATATGGTTCTATATAGTTTTATATAGCTTTGTTGTAGTTTTACATAGTTTTATATCGTTTCACATAGTTTTATACAGATTTATATCGTTTTACAATCTTTCGTATTGTTTCATTAGTTTCATATAGTTTTATATACTTTCATATAGTTTTATATAGTTTTATACAGTTTTAAATAGTTTTATACAGTTTTATATAGTTTTATACAGTGTCATATAGTTTTCTATGCTTTCAGTTGTTTTATACAGTTTTTATAGTTTTATATAGTTTTATATAGTTTTATATAGTTTTATACAGTTTTATATAGTTTTATTTAGATTCATATAGTTTTATATGGTTTCATTAGTTTTATCCAGTTTTATTTTGTTTTATATAGTTTCATATAGTTTTATATAGTTTTATGTAGTTTTATATAGTTTTATATATCTTTATATAGTTTTATATAGTTTTATATAGTTTTATATAGTTTTATATAGTTTTATATAGTTTTATATAGTATTATATGGTTTTATGTAGTTTTATATAGTTTTATATCGTTTTATATAGTTTTATATAGTTTTATATAGTTTTATATAGTTTTACACAGTTTTAAATACTTTTATATAGTACTACATAGTTTTTTATAGTTTTATATAGTTTTATATAGTTTTATATAGTTTTATATAGTCTTAAATAGTTCTATATAGTTTCATATAGTTTTATTAGTTTTATATAATTTTATATAGTTTTATATAGTTTTATATAATTTTATATAGTTGTATATAGTTTTATATAGTTTTATATAGTCTTATATAGTTTTACATAGTTTCATATAGTTTTATATATTTTTATATAGATTTATATAGTTTTATATACTTGTATACAGTTTTATATAGTTTTATACAGTTTCATATATTTTTATATAGTTTTATATAGTTTTATATAGTTTTATTTAGGTTTATATAGTTTTATATAGTTTTATATAGTTTTATATAGTTTTATATAGTTTATGTTGTTTTATATAGTTTTATATAATCTTTTAAAGTTTTGTATAGTTTTATATACTTTTATATTGTTTTATATAGTTTTGTATAGTTTTATATAGTTTTATATAGTTTTATATAGTTTTATATAGTTTTATATAGTTTTATATAGTTTTATATAGTTTTATATAGTTTTATATAGTTTTATATAGTTTTACACAGTTTTAAATACTTTTATATAGTACTACATAGTTTTTTATAGTTTTATATAGTTTTATATAGTTTTATATAGTTTTATATAGTCTTAAATAGTTCTATATAGTTTCATATAGTTTTATTAGTTTTATATAATTTTATATAGTTTTATATAGTTTTATATAATTTTATATAGTTGTATATAGTTTTATATAGTTTTATATAGTCTTATATAGTTTTACATATTTTCGATAGCGCCATAAATCAAAGTGCATTGTCTGTAGGAGGCCCTGGCGCATGAATCTGTGCAGAGGGAACGACCTCGGACCACCAGGGGCCGAGAAAACCTCCGTCTCATGGGGCCGGACACTCAGGGTCGGGGACAAATCCAATATATATCTGGTGATATCTCGGGTGCTATTACAGGTAGCGCAATAAGTCAAAGTGCATTGTCTGTAGGAAGCCCTGGCGCATGAATCTGGCCAGCGGGAACGACCTCGGAACACCAGGGGCCGAGAAAACCACCGTCTCATGGGGCCGGACACTCAGGGTCAGGGGAAAATCCAATATATATCTGGTGATATCTCGGGTGCTATTAAAGATAGCGCAATAAACCAAAGTGAATTATCTGCAGGAGGCCCAGGCGCATGAATCTGTGCAGCGGGAACGACCTCTGACCACCATGGGCCGAGAAAATCACCGTCTCGTGGGGCAGGACTGTCAGGGTCAAGGAAAAATCCAACATATATCTGGTGATATCTCGGGTTCTATTAGAGATAGCGCGATAAATCAAAAGTGCATTGTCTGCAGGAAGCCCTGGCGCATGATTCTGTGCAGCGGGAACGACCTCGGACCACTAGGGGCCGAGAAACCCACCGTCTCTTGGGGCCGGACACTCAGGGTCGGTTGAAAAATTCAATATATATCTGGTGATATCTCGGGTGCTCTTACAGATAGCGCACTAAACCAATGTGAATTATCTGCAGCAGGCCCTGGCGCATGAATCTGTGCAGCGGGAACGACCTCGGACCACAAGGGGCCGAGAAAACCACCGTCTCATGGGCCCGAACACTCAGGTTCAGGGAAAAATCCAATATATATCTGGTGATATCTCGGGTGCTATTACAGATAGCGCAATAAATCATACTGCATTGTCTGTAGGAGGCCCTGGCGCATGAATCTGTGCAGCGGGAACGACCTCGGACCACCAGGGGCCGATAAAACCACCGTCTCATGGGGCCGGACATTCAGGGTCAGGGGAAAATCCAATATATATCTGGTGATATCTCGGGTGCTATTAGAGATAGCGCAATAAACCAAAGTGAATTATCTGCAGGAGGCCCTGGCGCATGCATCTGTGCAGCAGGAACGACCTCGGACCACCAGGGGCCGAGAAAATGACAGATGTTCGGTATCTGTCACCCAAGGTCATGTAAAAAACCAGCATATATCTGGTGATATCTCGGGTGCTATTACAGATAGCGCGATAAATCGAAGTGCATGGTCTGTAGCAGGCCCCGGCGCATGAATCTGTGCAGCGGGAACGACCTCGGACCACCAGGGGCCGAGAAAACCACAGTCACATGGGGCCGGACACTCAGGGTCGGGGAAAAATTCAATATATATCTTTTGATATCTCGGGTGCTATTAGAGATAGCGCAATAATCCAAAGTGCATTATCTGCAGGAGGCCCTGGCGCATGAATCTGTGCAGCGGGAACAACCTCCGACCACCAGGGGCCGAGAAAACCACCGTCTCATGGGGCCGGACACTCGGGGTCAGGGAAAAATCCAATATATAACTGGTGATATCTCGGGTGCTATTAGAGATAGCGCAATAGACCAAAGTGAATTATCTACAGGGGACCCGGGCGCATGAATCTGTGCAGCGGGAACGACCTCGGACCACCAGGGGCCGAGAAAACCACCGTCTCATGGGGTCGGACACTCAGGGTCGGGGAAAAATCCAATATATATCTGGTGATATCTCGGGTGCTATTACAGATAGCGCGATATATCAAAGTGCATTGTCTGCAGGAGGCCCTAGCGCATGAATCTGTGCAGCGAGATCGACCTCGGACCACCAGGGGGCAAGAAAATTACAGATTTTCGGTATGCGTCACCCAAGGTCATGTAAAAATCCAGCATATATCTGGTGATATCTCGGGTGCTATTAGAGATAGCGCAATGATCCAAAGTGAATTATCTGCCGAAGGCCCGTGCGCATGAATCTGTGCAGCGGGTACGACCGCGGACCACCAGGGGCCGAGAAAACCACCGACACATGGGGAGTGACACTCAGGGTCAGGGAAAAATCCAATATATATCTGGTGATATCTCGGGTGCTATTAGAGATAGCGCAATAATCCAAAGTGAATTATCTGAAGGAGGCCCTGGCGCACGAATCTGTGCAGCGGGAACGACCTCGGACCACCAGGGGCCGAGAAAACCAACGTCTCATGGGGCCGGACACGCAGGGTCAGGGGAAAATCCAATATATATCTGGCGATATCTCGGGTGCTATTAGAGATAGCGCAATAAACCAAAGTGAATTATCTGCAGGAGGCCCTGGCGCATGCATCTGTGCAGCAGCAACAACCTCGCACCACCAGGGGGCAAGAAAATTACAGATTTTCGGTATGCTACACCCAAGGTCATGTAAAAATCCAGCATATATCTGGTGATATCTCGGGTGCTATTAGAGATAGCGCAATAATCCAAAGTGAATTATCTGCCGGAGGCCCTGGCGCATGAATCTGTGCAGCGGGAACGACCTCGGACCACCAGTGGCCGAGAAAACCACCGACACATGGTGCCGGACACCCAAGGTCATGTAAAAATCCAGGATGTATCTGATGATATCTCGGGTGCTATTAGAGATAGCGCGATATATCAAAGTGCATTGTCTGTAGGAGGCATTGGCGAATGAATCTGTGCAGCAGGAACGACCTCGGACCACCAGGGGCCGAGTAAATTACAGATATTCGGAATCCGTCACCCAAGGTCATGTAAAAATCCAGGATATATCTGGTGATATCTCGGGTGCTATTACAGATAGCGCAATAAATCAAATTGCATTGTCTGTAGGAGGCACTGGCGAATGAATCTGTGCAGCAGGAACGACCTCGGACCTCTAGGGGTCGAGAAAACCACCGTCTCATGGGGCCGGACACTCAGGGTCAGGGAAAAATCCAATATATATCTGGTGATATCTCGGTTGCTATTACAGATAACGCAATAAATCAAAGTGCATTGTTTGTAGGAGGCCCTGGCGCATGAATCTAGGCAGCGGGAACGACCTCGGACCACCAGGGGCCGAGAAAACCACCGTCTCATGGGGCCGGACACGCATGGTCAGGGGAAAATCCAATATATATCTGCTGATATCTCGGGTGCTATTAGAGATAGCGCAATAAATCAAAGTGCATTGCCTGCAGGAGGCCCTGGCGTATGAATCTGTGCAGCGGGAACGACCTCGGACCACCAGGGGCCGAGAAAACCACCGACACATGGCAACGGACTGTAAGGGTCAGGGAAAAATCCAATATATATCTGGTGATATCTCGGGTGCTATTAGAGATAGCGCAATAAACCAAAGTGCATTGTCTGCAGGAAGCCCTGGCGCATGATTCTGTGCAGCAGGAACGACCTCGGACCACCAGGGGCCGAGAAAATTACAGATATTCGGAATCCGTCACCCAAGCTCATGTGATAATCCAGCATATATCTGGTGATATCTCGGGTGCTATTACAGATAGCGCAATAAATCAAAGTGCATTGTCTGTAGGAGGCACTGGCGAATGAATCTGTGCCGCAGGAACGACCTCGGACCACCAGGGGCCGAGAAAATTACAGATATTCGGAATCCGTCACCCAAGCTCATGTGATAATCCAGCATATATCTGGTGATATCTCGGGTGCTATTACAGATAGCGCAATAAATCAAAGTGCATTGTCTGTAGGAGGCACTGGCGAATGAATCTGTGCCGCAGGAACGACCTCGGACCACCAGTGGCCGAGAAAATTACAGATATTCGGAATCCGTCACCCAAGGTCATGTAAAAATCCAGCATATATCTGGTGATATCTCGGGAGCTATTACAGATAGCGCAATAAATCAAAGTGTATTGTCTGTAGGAGGCCCTGGCGCATGAATCTGGGCAGCAGGAACGACCTCGGACCACCAGGGGCCGAGAAGACCACCGTCTCATGGGGACGGACAGTCAGGGTCAGGGGAAAATCCAATATATATCTGGTGATATCTCGGGTGCTATTAGAGATAGCGCAATAAACCAAAGTTCATTGTCTGCAGGAAGCCCTGGCGCATGAATCTGTGCAGCGGGAACGACCTCGGACCGCCAGAGGCCGAGAAAACCACAGTCTCATGGGGCCGGACACTCTTGGTCAGGGGAAAATCCAATATATATCTGGTGATATCTCGGGTGCCATTACAGATAGCGCAATAAACCAAAGTGAATTATCTGCAGGAGGCCCTGGCGCATGAATCTGTTCAGCGGGAACGACGTCGGACAACCAGGGGCCGATAAAACCACCGTCTCATGGGGCCGGACACGCATGGTCAGGGGAAAATCCAATATATATCTGGTGATATCTCGGGTGCTATTAGAGATAGCGCAATAAACCAAAGTGAATTATCTGCAGGAGGCCCTGGCGCATGAATCTGTTCAGCGGGAACGACCTCGGACAACCAGGGGCCGATAAAACCACCGTCTCATGGGGCAGGACTGTCATGGTCAGGGAAAAATCCAATATATATCTGGTGATATCTCGGGTGCTATTACAGATAGCGCAATTAACCAAATTGAATTATCTCCAGGAGGCCCTGGCGCATGAATCTGTGCAGCGGGAACGACCTCGTACCACCAGGGGCCGAGAAAACCTCCGTTTCATGGGGCCGGACTGTCAGGGTCAGTGAAAAATCCAATATATATCTGGTGATATCTCGGGTACTATTACAGATAGCGCAATAAACCAAAGTGCATTATCTGTAGGAGGCCCTGGCGCATGAATCTGTGCAGCGGCAACGACCTCGGACAACCAGGTGACGAGAAAACCACCGTCTCATGGGGCCGGACACTCTGGGTCAGGGAAAAATCCAATATATATCTGCTGATATCTCGGGTGCTATTACAGATAGCGCAATAAATCAAAGTGCATTGTCTGTAGGAGGCCCTGGCGCATGAATCTGGGCAGCGGGAACGACCTCGGATCACCAGCGGCCGAGAAAACCACCGACACATGGGACCGGACACTCAGGGTCAGGGAAAAATCCAATATACATCTGGTGATATCTCGGGTGTTATTAGAGATAGCGCAATAAACCAAAGTGAATTATCTGCAGGAGGCCCTGGCGCATGAATCTGTTCAGCGGGAACGACCTCGGACAACCAGGGGCCGATAAAACCACCGTCTCATGGGGCCGGACTGTCATGGTCAGGGAAAAATCCAATATATATCTGGTGATATCTCGGGTGCTATTAGAGATAGCGCAATAAACCAAAGTGCATTGTCTGCAGGAAGCCCTGGCGCATGATTCTGTGCAGCGGGAACGACCTCGGACCACCAGGGGCCGAGAAAATCACCGCCTCATGGGGCCGGACTGTAAGGGTCATGGAAAAACCCAATATATATCTGGTGATATCTAGGGTGCTATTAGAGATAGCGCAATAAATCAAAGTGCATTGTCTGTAGGAGGCATTGGCGAATGAATCTGTGCAGCAGGAACGACCTCGGACCACCAGGGGCCGAGTAAATTACAGATATTCGGAATCCGTCACCCAAGGTCATGTAAAAATCCAGGATATATCTGGTGATATCTCGGGTGCTATTACAGATAGCGCAATAAATCAAATTGCATTGTCTGTAGGAGGCACTGGCGAATGAATCTGTGCAGCAGGAACGACCTCGGACCTCTAGGGGTCGAGAAAACCACCGTCTCATGGGGCCGGACACTCAGGGTCAGGGAAAAATCCAATATATATCTGGTGATATCTCGGTTGCTATTACAGATAACGCAATAAATCAAAGTGCATTGTTTGTAGGAGGCCCTGGCGCATGAATCTAGGCAGCGGGAACGACCTCGGACCACCAGGGGCCGAGAACACCACCGTCTCATGGGGCCGGACACGCATGGTCAGGGGAAAATCCAATATATATCTGCTGATATCTCGGGTGCTATTAGAGATAGCGCAATAAATCAAAGTGCATTGCCTGCAGGAGGCCCTGGCGTATGAATCTGTGCAGCGGGAACGACCTCGGACCACCAGGGGCCGAGAAAACCACCGACACATGGCAACGGACTGTAAGGGTCAGGGAAAAATCCAATATATATCTGGTGATATCTCGGGTGCTATTAGAGATAGCGCAATAAACCAAAGTGCATTGTCTGCAGGAAGCCCTGGCGCATGATTCTGTGCAGCAGGAACGACCTCGGACCACCAGGGGCCGAGAAAATTACAGATATTCGGAATCCGTCACCCAAGCTCATGTGATAATCCAGCATATATCTGGTGATATCTCGGGTGCTATTACAGATAGCGCAATAAATCAAAGTGCATTGTCTGTAGGAGGCACTGGCGAATGAATCTGTGCCGCAGGAACGACCTCGGACCACCAGTGGCCGAGAAAATTACAGATATTCGGAATCCGTCACCCAAGGTCATGTAAAAATCCAGCATATATCTGGTGATATCTCGGGAGCTATTACAGATAGCGCAATAAATCAAAGTGTATTGTCTGTAGGAGGCCCTGGCGCATGAATCTGGGCAGCAGGAACGACCTCGGACCACCAGGGGCCGAGAAGACCACCGTCTCATGGGGACGGACAGTCAGGGTCAGGGGAAAATCCAATATATATCTGGTGATATCTCGGGTGCTATTAGAGATAGCGCAATAAACCAAAGTGCATTGTCTGCAGGAAGCCCTGGCGCATGAATCTGTGCAGCGGGAACGACCTCGGACCGCCAGAGGCCGAGAAAACCACAGTCTCATGGGGCCGGACACTCTTGGTCAGGGGAAAATCCAATATATATCTGGTGATATCTCGGGTGCCATTACAGATAGCGCAATAAACCAAAGTGAATTATCTGCAGGAGGCCCTGGCGCATGAATCTGTTCAGCGGGAACGACGTCGGACAACCAGGGGCCGATAAAACCACCGTCTCATGGGGCCGGACACGCATGGTCAGGGGAAAATCCAATATATATCTGGTGATATCTCGGGTGCTATTAGAGATAGCGCAATAAACCAAAGTGAATTATCTGCAGGAGGCCCTGGCGCATGAATCTGTTCAGCGGGAACGACCTCGGACAACCAGGGGCCGATAAAACCACCGTCTCATGGGGCAGGACTGTCATGGTCAGGGAAAAATCCAATATATATCTGGTGATATCTCGGGTGCTATTACAGATAGCGCAATAAACCAAAGCGAATTATCTGCAGGCGGCCCTGGCGCATGCATCTGTGCAACGGGTACGACCTCCGACCACCAGGGGCCGAGAAAGCCACCGACACATGGCGCCGGACACCCAAGGTCATGTAAATACCCAGGATGTATCTGATGATATCTCGGGTGCTATTAGAGATAGCGCAATTAACCAAATTGAATTATCTCCAGGAGGCCCTGGCGCATGAATCTGTGCAGCGGGAACGACCTCGTACCACCAGGGGCCGAGAAAACCTCCGTTTCATGGGGCCGGACTGTCAGGGTCAGTGAAAAATCCAATATATATCTGGTGATATCTCGGGTGCTATTACAGATAGCGCAATAAACCAAAGTGCATTATCTGTAGGAGGCCCTGGCGCATGAATCTGTGCAGCGGCAACGACCTCGGACAACCAGGGGCCGAGAAAATCACCGCCTCATGGGGCCGGACTGTAAGGGTCATGGAAAAACCCAATATATATCTGGTGATATCGAGGGTGCTCTTAGAGATAGCGCAATAAATCAAAGTGCATTGTCTGTAGGAGGCATTGGCGAATGAATCTGTGCAGCAGGAACGACCTCGGACCACCAGGGGCCGAGTAAATTACAGATATTCGGAATCCGTCACCCAAGGTCATGTAAAAATCCAGGATATATCTGGTGATATCTCGGGTGCTATTACAGATAGCGCAATAAATCAAAGTGCATTGTCCGTAGGGGGCACTTGCGAATGAATCTGTGCAGCAGGAACGACCTCGGACCACTAGGGGTCGAGAAAACCACCGTCTCATGGGGCCGGACACTCAGGGTAAGGGAAAAATCCAATATATATCTGGTGATATCTCGGTTGCTATTACAGATAGCGCAATAAATCAAAGTGCATTGTATGTAGGAGGCCCTGGCGCATGAATCTAGGCAGCGGGAACGACCTCGGACCACCAGGGGCCGAGAAAACCCCCGTCTCATGGGGCCGGACACGCATGGTCAGGGGAAAATCCAATATATATCTGGTGATATCTCGGGTGCTATTAGAGATAGCGCAATAAATCAAAGTGCATTGCCTGCAGGAGGCCCTGGCGTAAGAATCTGTGCAGCGGGAACGACCTCGGACCACCAGGGGCCGAGAAAACCACCGACACATGGCGCCGGCCTGTAGGGTCAGGGAAAAATCCAATATATATCTGCTGATATCTCGGGTGCTATTACAGATAGCGCAATAAATCAAAGTGCATTGCCTGTAGGAGGCCCTGGCGCATGAATCTGTGCAGCGGAAACGACCTGGGACCACCAGGGGCCGAGAAAACCACCGACTCATGGGGCCGGATACTAAGGGGCAGGGAAAAATCCAATATATATCTGGTGATATCTCGGGTGCTATTAGAGATAGCGCAATAAATCAAAGTGCATTGCCTGTAGGAGGCACTGGCGAATGAATCTGAGCAGCAGGATCGACCTCGGACCACCAGGGGCCGAGAAAATTACAGATATTCGGAATCCGTCACCCAAGGTCATGTGATAATCCAGCATATATCTGGTGATATCTCGGGTGCTATTACAGATAGCGCAATAAACCAAAGTGCATTGTCTGTAGGAGGCCCTGGCGCATGAATCTGGGCAGCAGGAACGACCTCGGACCACCAGGGGCCGAGAAGACCACCGTCTCATGGGGACGGACAGTCAGGGTCAGGGGAAAATCCAATATATATCTGGTGATATCTCGGGTGCTATTAGAGATAGCGCAATAAACCAAAGTGAATTATCTGCATGAGGCCCTGGCGCATGAATCTGTTCAGCGGGAACGACCTCGGACAACCAGGGGCCGATAAAACCACCGTCTCATGGGGCCGGACTGTCATGGTCAGGGAAAAATCCAATATATATCTGGTGATATCTCGGGTGCTATTAGAGATAGCGCAATAAACCAAAGTGAATTATCTGCAGGAGGCCCTGGCGCATGAATCTGTTCAGCGGGAACGACCTCGGACAACCAGGGGCCGATAAAACCACCGTCTCATGGGGCCGGACTGTCATGGTCAGGGAAAAATCCAATATATATCTGGTGATATCTCGGGTGCTATTACAGATAGCGCAATAAACCAAAGCGAATTATCTGCAGGCTGCCCTCGCGCATGCATCTGTGCAACGGGAACGTCCTCCGACCACCAGGGGCCGAGAAAACCACCGACACATGGAGCCGGACACCCAAGGTCATGTAAATACCCAGGATGTATCTGATGATATCTCGGGTGCTATTAGAGATAGCGCAATTAACCAAATTGAATTATCTCCAGGAGGCCCTGGCGCATGAATCTGTGCAGCGGGAACGACCTCGGACCACCAGGGGCCGAGTAAATTACAGATATTCGGAATCCGTCACCCAAGGTCATGTAAAAATCCAGGATATATCTGGTGATATCTCGGGTGCTATTACAGATAGCGCAATAAATCAAAGTGCATTGTCCGTCGGGGGCACTGGCGAATGAATCTGTGCAGCAGGAACGACCTCGAATCACCAGCGGCCGAGAAAACCACCGACACATGGGGCCGGACACTCAGGGTCAGGGAAAAATCCAATATATATCTGGTGATATCTCGGGTGTAATTAGAGATAGCGCAATAAACCAAAGTGAATTATCTGTAGGAAGCCCTGGCGCATGATTCTGTGCAGCGGGAACGACCTCGGACCACCAGGGGCCGAGAAAATCACCGCCTCATGGGGCCGGACTGTAAGGGTCATGGAAAAACCCAATATATATCTGGTGATATCTAGGGTGGTATTAGAGATAGCGCAATAAATCAAAGTGCATTGTCTGTAGGAGGCATTGGCGAATGAATCTGTGCAGCAGGAACGACCTCGGACCACCAGGGGCCGAGTAAATTACAGATATTCGGAATCCGTCACCCAAGGTCATGTAAAAATCCAGGATATATCTGGTGATATCTCGGGTGCTATTACAGATAGCGCAATAAATCAAAGTGCATTGTCTGTAGGAGGCACTGGCGAATGAATCTGTGCAGCAGGAACGACCTCGGACCACTAGGGGTCGAGAAAACCACCGACACATGGCGCCGGACACCCAAGGACATGTAAATACCCAGGATGTATCTGATGATATCTCCGGTGCTATTAGAGATAGCGCAATAAATCAAAGTGCATTGTCTGCAGGAAGCCCTGACGCATGAATCTGTGCAGCGGGAACGACCTCGGACCACCAGGGGCCGCGAAAACCACAGTCTCATGGGTCCGAGAACTCAGGGTCAGGGGAAAATCCAATATATATCTGGTGATATCTCGGGTGCTATTAGAGATAGCGCAATAAACCAAAGTGAATTATCTGCAGGCGGTCCTGGCGCATGAATCTGGGCAGCGGGAACGACCTCGGACCACCAGGGGCCGAGAAAACCACCATCTCATGGGGCCGGACACTCAGGGTCAGGGGAAAATCCAATATATATCTGGTGATATCTCGGCTGCTATTAGAGATAGCGCAATAAACCAAAGTGAATTATCTGCAGGAGGCCCTGGCGCATGAATCTGTGCAGAGGGAACGACGTCGGACGACCAGGGGCCGAGAAAACCACCGTCTCATGGGGCCGGAAACTCAGGGTCAGGGAAAAATCCAATATATATCTGGTGATATCTCGGGTTCTATTAGAGATAGGGCAAGAAACCAAAGTGAATTATCTGCAGGAGGCCCTGGCGCATGAATCTGTGCAGCGGGAACGACCTCGGACCACCAGGGGCCGAGAAAACCACGGTCTCATGGGGCCGGACACTCAGGGTCAGGGAAAAATCCAATATATATCTGGTGATATCTCGGGTGCTATTACAGATAGCGCAATAAATCAAAGTGCATTGTCTGTAGGAGGCCCTGGCGCATGAATCTGGGCAGCGGGAACGACCTCGGACCACCAGGGGCCGAGAAAACCACCGTCTCATGGGGCCGGACACTCAGGGTCAGGGAAAAATCCAATATATATCTGATGATATCTCGGGTGCTATTACAGATAGCGCAATAAATCAATGTGCATTGTCTGTAGGAGTCCCTGGCGCATGAATCTGTGCAGCGGGATCGACCTCGGATCACCAGAGGCCGAGAAAACCACAGTCTCATGGGGCCGGACACTCTTGCTCAGGGGAAAATCCAATATATATCTGGTGATATCTCGGGTGCTATTAGAGATAGCGCAATAAACCAAAGTGAATTATCTGCAGGAGGCCATGGCGCATGAATCCGTGCAGCGGGAACGACCTCGGACCACCAGGGGCCGAGAAAACCACCGTCTCATGGGGCCGGACACTCAGGGTCAGGGAAAAATCCTATATATATCGGGTGATATCTCGGGTGCTATTACAGATAGCGAAATAAATCAAAGAGAATTGTCTGTAGGAGGACCTGGCGCATGAATCTGTGCAGCGGGAACGACCTCGGACCACCAGGGGCCGAGAAAACCAGTCTCTTGTGCCGGACAGTCAGGGTCAAGGGAAAATCAAATATATATCTGGTGATATCTCGGGTGCTATTAGAGATAGCGCAATAAATCAAAGTGCATTGTCTGCAGGAAGCCCTGACGCATGAATCCGTGCAGCGGGAACGACCTCGGACCACCAGGGACCGAGAAAATCACCGTCTCATGGGGCCGAACTGTAAGGGTCAGGGAAAAACCCAATATATATCTGGTGATATCTAGGGTTCTATTAGAGATAGCGCAATAAATCAAAGTGCATTGTCTGTAGGGGGCACTGGCGAATGAATCTGTGCAGCAGGAACGACCTCGGACCACTAGGGGCCGAGAAAACCACCGTCTCATGGGGCCGGACACTCAGGGTCAGGGCAAAATCCAATATATATCTGGTGATATCTCGGGTGCTATTAGAGATAGCGCAATAAATCAAAGTGGATTGTCTGTAGGAGGCCCTGGCGCATGAATCTGGCCAGCGGGAACGACCTCGGACCACCAGGGGCCGAGAAGACCACCGTCTCATGTGGCCGGACACTCAGGTTCATGGGAAAATCCAATATATATCTGGTGATATCTCGGGTGCTATTAGAGTTAGCGCAATAAATCAAAGTGCATTGTCTGCAGGAAGCCCTGACGCATGAATCTGTGCAGCGGGAACGACCTCGGACCACCAGGGGCCGCGAAAACCACAGTCTCATGGGGCCGAGAACTCAGGGTCAGGCAAAAATCCAATATATATCTGGTGATATCTCGGGTGCTATTACAGATAGCGCAATAAACCAAAGTGCTTTGTCTGCGGGAGGCCCTGGTGCATGAATCTGTGCCGCTGCACAGACCTCGGACAACCAGGGGCCGAGAAAACCACCGACACATGGGGCCGGACACTCAGGGTCAGGGAAAAATCCTATATATATCCGGTGATATCTCGGGTGCTATTACAGATAGCGAAATAAATCAAAGAGAATTGTCGGTGGGAGGCCCTGGCGCATGAATCTGTGAAGCGGGAACGACCTCGGACCACCAGGGGCCGAGAAAACCACCGTCTCATGTGGCCGGACACTCAGGGTCAGGGGGAAATCCAATATATATCTGGTGATATCTCGGGTGCTATTAGAGATAGCGCAATAAACCAAAGTGAATTATCTGCAGGCGGCCCTGGCGCATGCATCTGTGCAGCGGGAACGACCTCCGACCACCAGGGGCCGATGAAACCACCGTCTCATGGGGCCGGACTGTCATGGTCAGGGAAAAATCCAATATATATCTGGTGATATCTCGGGTGCTATTAGAGATAGCGCAATAAATCAAAGTGCATTGTCTGTAGGAGGCCCTGGCGCATGAATCTGGCCAGCGGGAACGACCTCGGACCACCAGTGGCCGAGAAAACCACCGTCTCATGTGGCCGGACACTCAGGGTCAGGGGAAAATCCAATATATATCTGGTGATATCTCGGGTGCTATTAGAGATAGCGCAATAAATCAAAGTGCATAGTCTGCAGGAAGCCCTGACGCATGAATCTGTGCAGCGGGAACGACCTCGGACCACCAGGGACCGAGAAAATCACCGTCTCATGGGGCCGGACTGTAAGGGTCAGGGAAAAACCCAATATATATCTGGTGATATCTAGGGTGCTATTAGAGATAGCGCAATAAATCAAAGTGCATTGTCTGTAGGAGGCACTGGCAAATGAATCTGTGCAGCAGGAACGACCTCGGACCACTAGGGGCCGAGAAAACCACCGTCTCATGGGGCCGGACACTCAGGGTCAGGGAAAAATCCTATATATATCCGGTGATATCTCGGGTGCTATTACAGATAGCGAAATAAATCAAAGAGAATTGTCTGTAGGAGGCCATGGCGCATGAATCTGTGCAGCGGGAACGACCTCGGACCACCAGGGGCCGAGAAAACCACCGTCTCATGGGGCCGGACACTCAGGGTCAGGGAAAAATCCAATATATATCTGGTGATATCTCGGCTGCTATTACAGATAGCGCAATAAATCAAAGTGCATTGTCTGTAGGTGGCCCTGGCGCACGAATCTGTGCAGCGGGAACGACCTCGGACCACCAGGGGCCGAGAAAACAACCGACACATTGCGCCGGACACCCAAGGTCATGTAAATACCCAGGATGTATCTGATGATATCTCGGGTGCTATTAGAGATAGCGCAATAAATCAAGGTGCATTGTCTGCAGGAAGCCCTGGCGCATGATTCTGTGCAGCGGGAACGACCTCGGACCACCAGGGGCCGAGAAAACCACAGTCTCATAGGGCCGGACTGTCAGCGTCAGGGGAAAATCCAATATATATCTGGTGATATCTCGGGTGCTATTAGAGATAGAGCAATAAACCAAAGTGAATTATCTGCAGGATGCCCTGGCGCATGAATCTGTGTAGCGGGAACGACCTCGGACCACCAGGGGCCGAGAAAACCACCGTCTCATGGGGCCGGACACTCAGGGTCGGGTAAAAATCCAATATATATCCGGTGATATCTCGGGTGCTATTAGAGATAGCGCAATAAACCAAAGTGAATTGTCCGTAGGAGGCCCTGGCGCATGAATCTGTGCAGCGGGAACGACCTCGGACGACCAGGGGCCGAGAAAACCACCGCCTCACGGGGCCGGAAACTCAGGGTCAGGGAAAAATCCAATATATATCTGGTGATATCTCGGGTGCTATTAGAGATAGAGCAATAAACCAAAGTGAATTATCTGCAGGAAGCCCTGGCGCTTTATTCTGTGCAGCGGGAACGACCTCGGACCACCAGCGGCCGAGAAAACCACAGTCTCATAGGGCCGGACACTCAGGGTCAGGGGAAAATCAAATATATATCTGGTGATATCTCGGGTGCTATTGCAGATAGCGCAATAAACCAACGTGCATTGTCTGTAGGAGGCCCTGGCGCATGAATCTGTGCAGCGGGAAGGACCTCGGACCACCAGTGGCCGAGAAAACCACCGTCTCATGGGGCCGAACTGTAAGGGTCAGGGAAAAACCCAATATATATCTGGTGATATCTAGGGTTCTATTAGAGATAGCGCAATAAATCAAAGTGCATTGTCTGTAGGGGGCACTGGCGAATGAATCTGTGCAGCAGGAACGACCTCGGACCACTAGGGGCCGAGAAAACCACCGTCTCATGGGGCCGGACACTCAGGGTCAGGGCAAAATCCAATATATATCTGGTGATATCACGGGTGCTATTAGAGATAGCGCAATAAATCAAAGTGCATTGCCTGTAGGAGGCACTGGCGCATGCATCTTTGCAGCGGGAACGACCTCGGACCACCAGGGGCCGAGAAAACCACCGTCACATGGGGCCGGACACTCAGGGTCAGGGAAAAATCCAATATATATCTGGTGATATCTCGGGTGCTATTAGAGATAGCGCAATAAATCAAAGTGGATTGTCTGTAGGAGGCCCTGGCGCATGAATCTGGCCAGCGGGAACGACCTCGGACCACCAGGGGCCGAGAAAACCACCGTCTCATGTGGCCGGACACTCAGGGTCAGGGGAAAATCCAATATATATCTGGTGATATCTCGGGTGCTATTAGAGATAGCGCAATAAATCAAAGTGCATTGTCTGTAGGAGGCCCTGGCGCATGAATTTGTGCAGCGGGAAGGACCTCGGACCACCAGGGGCCGAGAAAACCACCGTCTCATGGGGCCGGACACTCACGGTCGGGGAAAAATCCAATACACATCTGGTGATATCTCGGGCGCTATTAGAGATAGCGCAATAAATCAAAGTGCAATGTCTGCAGGAAGCCCTGGCGCATGATTCTGTGCAGTGGGAACGACCTCGGACCACCAGGGGCCGAGAAAACCACCGTCTCATGTGGCCGGACACTCAGGGTCAGGGGAAAATCCAATATATATCTGGTGATATCTCGGGTGCTATTAGAGATAGCGCAATAAATCAAAGTGCATTGTCTGTAGCAGGCCCTGGCGCATGAATTTGTGCAGCGGGAAGGACCTCGGACCACCAGGGGCCGAGAAAACCACCGTCTCATGGGGCCGGACACTCACGGTCGGGGAAAAATCCAATACACATCTGGTGATATCTCGGGCGCTATTAGAGATAGCGCAATAAATCAAAATGCAATGTCTGCAGGAAGCCCTGGCGCATGATTCTGTGCAGCGGGAACGACCTCGGACCACCAGGGGCCGAGAAAACCACCGACACATGGCGCCGGACACCCAAGGTCATGTAAATACCCAGGATGTATCTGATGATATCTCCGGTGCTATTAGAGATAGCGCAATAAATCAAAGTGCATTGTCTGTCGGAGGCCCTGGCGCATGAATCTGTGCAGCGGGAACGACCTCGGACGACCAGGGGCCGAGAAAACCACCGCCTCACGGGGCCGGAAACTCAGGGTCAGGGAAAAATGCAATATATATCTGGTGATATCTCGGGTGCTATTAGAGATAGGGCAATAAACCAAAGTGAATTATCTGCTGGAGGCCCTGGCGCATGAATCTGTGTAGCGGGAACGACCTCGGACCACCAGGGGCCGAGAAAACCACCGTCTCATGGGGCCGGACACTCAGGGTCGGGTAAAAATCCAATATATATCCGGTGATATCTCGGGTGCTATTAGAGATAGCGCAATAAACCAAAGTGAATTGTCCGTAGGAGGCCCTGGCGCATGAATCTGTGCAGCGGGAACGACCTCGGACCACCAAGGGCCGGGAAAACCACCGACACATGGCGCCGGATACTAAGGGTCAGGGTAAAATCCAATATATATCTGGTGATATCTCGGCTGCTATTAGAGACTGCGCAATAAATCAAAGTGCATTGTCTGCAGGAAGCCCTGGCGCATTATTCTGTGCAGCGGGAACGACCTCGGACCACCAGCGGCCGAGAAAACCACAGTCTCATAGGGCCGGACACTCAGGGTCAGGGGAAAATCAAATATATATCTTGTGATATCTCGGCTGCTATTAGAGATAGCGCAATAAATCAAAGTGCATTGTCCGTAGGAGGCCCCTGCGCATGAATCTGGGCAGCGGGAACGACCTCGGACCACCAGGGGCCGAGAAAACCACCGACTCATGGGGTCGCATACTAAGGGTCAGAGTAAAATCCAATATATATCTGGTGATATCTCGGGTGCTATTAGAGATAGCGCAATAAATCAAAGTGCATTGTCGGTATGAGGCCCTTGCGCATGATTCTGTGCAGCTGGAACGACCTCGGACCACCAGGGGCCGAGAAAACCACAGTCTCATAGGGCCGGACACTCACGGTCGGGGAAAAATCCAATACACATCTGGTGATATCTCGGGCGCTATTAGAGATAGCGCAATAAATCAAAGTGCAATGTCTGTAGGAGGCCCTGGCGCATGAATCTGTGCAGCGGGAACGACCTCGGACGATCAGGGGCCGAGAAAACCACCGCCTCATGGGGCCGGAAACTCAGGGTCAGGGAAAAATCCAATATATATCTGGTGATATCTCGGGTGCTATTAGAGATAGGGCAATAAACCAAAGTGAATTATCTGCAGGAGGCCCTGGCGCATGAATCTGTGTAGCGGGAACGACCTCGGACCACCAGGGGCCGAGAAAACCACCGTCTCATGGGGCCGGACACTCAGGGTCGGGTAAAAATCCAATATATATCCGGTGATATCTCGGGTGCTATTAGAGATAGCGCAATAAACCAAAGTGAATTGTCCGTAGGAGGCCCTGGCGCATGAATATGTGCAGCGGGAACGACCTCGGACCACCAAGGGCCGGGAAAACCACCGACACATGGCGCCGGATACTAAGGGTCAGGGTAAAATCCAATATATATCTGGTGATATCTCGGCTGATATTAGAGACTGCGCAATAAATCAAAGTGCATTGTCTGCAGGAAGCCCTGGCGCATTATTCTGTGCAGCGGGAACGACCTCGGACCACCTGCGGCCGAGAAAACCACAGTCTCATAGGGCCGGACACTCAGGGTCAGGGGAAAATCAAATATATATCTGGTGATATCTCGGGTGCTATTAGAGATAGCGCAATAAATCAAAGTGCATTGTCCGTAGGAGGCCCCTGCGCATGAATCTGGGCAGCGGGCACGACCTCGGACCACCAGGGGCCGAGAAAACCACCGACTCATGGGGCCGGATACTAAGGGTCAGAGTAAAATCCAATATATATCTGGTGATATCTCGGGTGCTATTAGAGATAGCGCAATAAATCAAAGTGCATTGTCGGTATGAGGCCCGTGCGCATGAATCTGTGCAGCGGGAACGACCTCGGACCACCAGGGGCCGAGAAAATCACCGACTCGTGGCGCCGGATACTAAGGGTCAGGGTAAAATCCAATATATATCTGGTGATATCTCGGGTGCTGTTAGAGATAGCGCAATAAATCAAAGTGCGTTGTCTGCAGGAGGCCCTGGCGCATGAATGTGTGCAGCGGGAACGACCTCGGACCACCAGGGGCCGCGAAAACCACAGTCTCATGGGGCCGAGAACTCTGGGTCAGGCAAAAATCCAATATATATCTGGTGATATCTCGGGTGCTGTTACAGATAGCGCAATAAACCAACGTGCATTGTCTGTAGGAGGCCCTGGCGCATGAATCTGTGCAGCGGGAACGACCTCGGACTACCAGTGGCCGAGAAAACCACCGTCTCATGGGGCCGGACACTCACGGTCGGGGAAAAATCCAATACACATCTGGAGATATCTCGGGCGCTATTAGAGATAGCGCAATAAATCAAGGTGCATTGTCTGCAGGAAGCCCTGGCGCATGATTCTGTGCAGCGGGAACGACCTCGGACCACCAGGGGCCGAGAAAACCACAGTCTCATAGGGCCGGAATGTCAGCGTCAGGGGAAAATCCGATATATATCTGGTGATATCTCGGGTGCTATTAGAGATAGCGCAATAAACCAAAGTGAATTATCTGCAGGAGGCCATGGCGCATGAATCTGTGCAGCGGGAACGACCTCGGACCACCAGGGGCCGCGAAAACCACAGTCTCATGGGGCCGGACACTCACGGTCGGGGAAAAATCCAATACACATCTGGTGATATCTCGGGTGCTATTAGAGATAGCGCAATAAACCAAAGAGAATTATCTGCAGGCGGCCCAGACGCATGCATCTGTGCAGCGGGAACGACCTACGACCACCAGGGACCGAGAAAACCACGGTCTCATGTGGCCGGACACTCAGGGTCGGGGAAAAATCCGATATATATCTGGTGATATCTCGGGTGCTATTACAGATAGCGCAATAAATCAAAGTGCATTGTCTGTAGGAGGCCCCGGCGCATGAATCTGGGCAGCGGGCACGACCTCGGACCACCAGGGGCCGAGAAAACCACCGTCTCATGGGGCCGGAAACTCAGGGTCAGGGAAAAATCCAATATATATCTGGTGATATCTCGGGTGCTATTAGAGATAGGGCAATAAAACAAAGTGCATTGTCTGTAGGAGGCCCTGGCGAATGAATCTGTGCAGCGGGAACGACCTCGGACGACCAGGGGCCGAGATAACCACCGCCTCATGGGGCCGGAAACTCAGGGTCAGGGAAAAATCCAATATATATCTGGTGATATCTCGGGTGCTATTAGAGATAGGGCAATAAACCAAAGAGAATTATCCACAGGAGGCCCTGGCGCATGAATCTGTGTAGCGGGAACGACCTCGGACCACCAGGGGCCGAGAAAACCACCGTCTCATGGGGCCGGACACTCAGGGTCGGCTAAAAATCCAATATATATCCGGTGATATCTCGGGTGCTATTAGAGATAGCGCAATAAACCAGAGTGAATTGTCCGTAGGAGGCCCTGGCGCATAAATCTGTGCAGCGGGAACGACCTCGGACCACCAAGGGCCGGGAAAACCACCGACACATGGCGCCGGATACTAAGGGTCAGGGTAAAATCCAATATATATCTGGTGATATCTCGGCTGCTATTAGAGACAGCGCAATAAATCAAAGTGCATTGTCCGTAGGAGGCCCCTGCGCATGAATCTGGGCAGCGGGCACGACCTCGGACCACCAGGGGCCGAGAAAACCACCGACTCATGGGGCCGGATACTAAGGGTCAGAGTAAAATCCAATATATATCTGGTGATATCTCGGGTGCTATTAGAGATAGCGCAATAAATCAAAGTGCATTGTCGGTATGAGGCCCGTGCGCATGAATCTGTGCAGCGGGAACGACCTCGGACCACCAGGGGCCGAGAAAATCACCGACTCGTGGCGCCGGATACTAAGGGTCAGGGTAAAATCCAATATATATCTGGTGATATCTCGGGTGCTGTTAGAGATAGCGCAATAAACCAAAGTGAATTGTCCGTAGGAGGCCCTGGCGCATGAATCTGTGCAGCGGGAACGACCTCGGACCACCAATGGCCGGGAAAACCACCGACACATGGCGCCGGATACTAAGGGTCAGGGTAAAATCCAATATATATCTGGTGATATCTCGGCTGCTATTAGAGACTGCGCAATAAATCAAAGTGTATTGTCTGCAGGAAGCCCTGGCGCATTATTCTGTGCAGCGGGAACGACCTCGGACCACCAGCGGCCGAGAAAACCACAGTCTCATAGGGCCGGACACTCAGGGTCAGGGGAAAATCAAATATATATCTGGTGATATCTCGGGTGCTATTAGAGATAGCGCAATAAATCAAAGTGCATTGTCCGTAGGAGGCCCCTGCGCATGAATCTGGGCAGCGGGAACGACCTCGGACCACCAGGGGCCGAGAAAACCACCGACTCATGGGGCCGGATACTAAGGGTCAGAGTAAAATCCAATATATATCTGGTGATATCTCGGGTGCTATTAGAGATAGCGCAATAATTCAAAGTGCATTGTCTGCAGGAAGCCCTGACGCATGAATCTATGCAGCGGGAACGACCTCAGACCACCAGAGGCCGAGAAAACCACAGTCTCATAGGGCCGGAATGTCAGCGTCAGGGGAAAATCCAATATATATCTGGTGATATCACGGGTGCTATTAGAGATAGCGCAATAAATCAAAGTGCATTGTCTGCAGGAGGCCCTGGCGCATGAATCTATGCAGCGGGAACGACCTCGGACCACCAGGGGCCGCGAAAACCACAGTCTCATGGGGCCGAGAACACAGGGTCAAGCAAAAATCCAATATATATCTGGTGATATCTCGGGTGCTATTACAGATAGCGCAATAAACCAACGTGCATTGTCTGTAGGAGGCCCTGGCGCATGAATCTGTGCAGCGGGAACGACCTCGGACCACCAGTGGCCGAGAAAACCACCGTCTCATGGGGCCGGACACTCACGGTCGAGGAAAAATCCAATACACATCTGGAGATATCTCGGGCGCTATTAGAGATTGCGCAATAAATCAAGGTGCATTGTCTGCGGGAGGCCCTGTCGCATGAATCTGTGCAGCGACACAGACCTCGGACAACCAGGGGCCGAGAAAACCACCGTCTCATGGGGCCGGAAACTCAGGGTCAGGGAAAAATCCAATATATATCTGGTGATATCTCGGGTGCTATTAGAGATAGGGCAATAAAACAAAGTGCATTGTCTGTAGGAGGCCCTGGCGAATGAATCTGTGCAGCGACACAGACCTCGGACAACCAGGGGCCGAGAAAACCACCGTCTCATGGGGCCGGAAACTCAGGGTCAGGGAAAAATCCAATATATATCTGGTGATATCTCGGGTGCTATTAGAGATAGGGCAATAAAACAAAGTGCATTGTCTGCAGGAGGCCATGGCGCATGAATCTGTGCAGCGGGAACGACCTCGGACCACCAGGGGCCGCGAAAACCACA
This sequence comes from Nomia melanderi, assembly GCF_051020985.1. NCBI lineage: Eukaryota > Metazoa > Arthropoda > Insecta > Hymenoptera > Halictidae > Nomia > Nomia melanderi. The sequence goes on along the minus strand of NW_027475229.1, from coordinate 130,898 downwards.
GTCTCATGGGGCCGGACACTCACGGTCGGGGAAAAATCCAATACACATCTGGTGATATCTCGGGTGCTATTAGAGATAGCGCAATAAACCAAAGAGAATTATCTGCAGGCGGCCCTGCCGCATGCATCTGTGCAGCGGGAACGACCTACGACCACCAGGGACCGAGAAAACCACGGTCTCATGTGGCCGGACACTCAGGGTCAGGGAAAAATCCGATATATATCTGGTGATATCTCGGGTGCTATTACAGATAGCGCAATAAATCAAAGTGCATTGTCTGTAGGAGGCCCCGGCGCATGAATCTGGGCAGCGGGCACGACCTCGGACCACCAGGGGCCGAGAAAACCACCGTCTCATGGGGCCGGAAACTCAGGGTCAGGGAAAAATCCAATATATATCTGGTGATATCTCGGGTGCTATTAGAGATAGGGCAATAAAACAAAGTGCATTGTCTGTAGGAGGCCCTGGCGCATGAATATGTGCAGCGGGAACGACCTCGGACGACCAGGGGCCGAGAAAACCACCGCCTCATGGGGCCGGAAACTCAGGGTCAGGGAAAAATCCAATATATATCTGGTGATATCTCGGGTGCTATTAGAGATAGGGCAATAAACCAAAGTGAATTATCTGCAGGAGGCCCTGGCGCATGAATCTGTGTAGCGGGAACGACCTCGGACCACCAGGGGCCGAGAAAACCACCGTCTCATGGGGCCGGACACTCAGGGTCGGGTAAAAATCCAATATATATCCGGTGATATCTCGGGTGCTATTAGAGATAGCGCAATAAACCAAAGTGAATTGTCCGTAGGAGGCCCTGGCGCATAAATCTGTGCAGCGGGAACGACCTCGGACCACCAAGGGCCGGGAAAACCACCGACACATGGCGCCGGATACTAAGGGTCAGGGTAAAATCCAATATATATCTGGTGATATCTCGGCTGCTATTAGAGACAGCGCAATGAATCAAAGTGCATTGTCTGCAGGAAGCCCTGGAACATTATTCTGAGCAGCGGGAACGACCTCGGACCACCAGCGGCCGAGAAAACCACAGTCTCATAAGGCCGGACACTCAGGGTCAGGGGAAAATCCAATATATATCTGGTGATATCTCGGGTGCTATTAGAGATAGCTCAATATATCAAAGTGCATTGTCTGCAGGAAGCCCTGGCGCATTATTCTGTGCAGCGGGAACGACCTCGGACCACCAGCGGCCGAGAAAACCACAGTCTCATAGGGCCGGACACTCAGGGTCAGGGGAAAATCCAATATATATCTGGTGATATCTCGGGTGATATTAGAGATAGCGCAATAAATCAAAGTGCATTGTCTGCAGAAAGCCCTGAGGCATCAATCTGTGCAGCGGGAACGACCTCGGACCACCAGGGACCGAGAAAATCACCGTCTCATGGGGCCGGACTGTAAGGGTCAGGGAAAAACCCAATATATATCTGGTGATATCTAGGGTTCTATTAGAGATAGCGCAAGAAATCAAAGTGTATTGTCTGTAGGAGGCCCTGGCGCATGAATCTGTGCAGCGGGAACGACCTCGGACCACCAATGGCCGAGAAAACCACCGTCTCATGGGGCCGGACACTCAGGGTCAGGGGAAAATCCAATATATATCTGGTGATATCTCGGGTGCTATTAGAGATAGCGCAATAAATCAAAGTGCATTGTCTGCAGGAAGCCCTGAGGCATCAATCTGTGCAGCGGGAACGACCTCGGACCACTAGGGGCCGAGAAAACCACCGTCTGATGGGGCCGGACACTCAGGGTCAGGGAAAAACCCAATATATATCTGGTGATATCTAGGGTTCTATTAGAGATAGCGCAATAAATCAAAGTGCATTGTCTGTAGGAGGCACTGGCGAATGAATCTGTGCAGCAGGAACGACCTCGGACCACCAGGGGCCGAGAAAATTACAGATATTCGGAATCCGTCACCCAAGGTCATGTAAAAATCCAGCATATATCTGGTGATATCTCGGGTGCTATTAGAGCGAGCGCAATAAACCAAAGTGAATTATCTGCAGGAGGCCCTGGCGCATGCATCTGTACAGCGGGAACGACCTCGGACCACCAGGGGCCGAGAAAACCACCGTCACATGGGGCCGGACACTCAGGGTCAGGGAAAAATCCAATATATATCTGGTGATATCTCGGGTGCTATTAGAGATAGCGCAATAAATCAAAGTGGATTGTCTGTAGGAGGCCCTGGCGCATGAATCTGGCCAGCGGGAACGACCTCGGACCACCAGGGGCCGAGAAAACCACCGTCTCATGTGGCCGGACACTCAGGGTCAGGGGAAAATCCAATATATATCTGGTGATATCTCGGGTGCTATTAGAGATAGCGCAATAAATCAAAGTGCATTGTCTGCAGGAAGCCCTGACGCATGAATCTGTGCAGCGGGAACGACCTCGGACCACCAGGGGCCGCGAAAACAACAGTCTCATGGGGCCGAGAACTCAGGGTCAAGCAACAATCCAATATATATCTGGTGATATCTCGGGTGCTATTACAGATAGCGCAATAAACCAACGTGCATTGTCTGTAGGAGGCCTTGGCGCATGAATCTGTGCAGCGGGAACGACCTCGGACCACCAGTGGCCGAGAAAACCACCGTCTCATGGGGCCGGACACTCACGGTCGAGGAAAAATCCAATACACATCTGGAGATATCTCGGGCGCTATTAGAGATAGCGCAATAAATCAAGGTGCATTGTCTGCGGGAGGCCCTGTCGCATGAATCTGTGCAGCGACACAGGCCTCGGACAACCAGGGGCCGAGAAAACCACCGACACATGGGGCCGGAAACTCAGGGTCAGGGAAAAATCCTATATATATCGTGTGATATCTCGGGTGCTATTACAGATAGCGAAATAAATCAAAGAGAATTGTCTGTAGGAGGCCCTGGCGCATGAATCTGTGCAGCGGGAACGACCTCGGACCACCAGGGGCCGAGAAAACCAGACTCTTGTGCCGGTCAGTCAGGGTCAGGGGAAAATCAAATATATATCTGGTGATATCTCGGGTGCTATTAGAGATAGCGCAATAAATCAAAGTGCATTGTCCGTAGGAGGCCCCTGCGCATGAATCTGTGCAGCGGGAACGACCTCGGACCACCAGTGGCCGAGAAAACCACCGTCTCATGGGGCCGGACACTCACGGTCGGGGAAAAATCCAATACACATCTGGAGATATCTCGGGCGCTATTAGAGATAGCGCAATAAATCAAGGTGCATTGTCTGCAGGAAGCCCTGGCGCATGATTCTGTGCAGCGGGAACGACCTCGGACCACCAGGGGCCGAGAAAACCACAGTCTCATAGGGCCGGACTGTCAGCGTCAGGGGAAAATCCAATATATATCTGGTGATATCTCGGGTGCTATTAGAAATAGCGCAATAAACCAAAGTGAATTATCTGCAGGATGCCATGGCGCATGAATCTGTGCAGCGGGAACGACCTCGGACTACCAGGGGCCGCGAAAACCACAGTCTCATGGGGCCGGACACTCACGGTCGGGGAAAAATCCAATACACATCTGGTGATATCTCGGGTGCTATTAGAGATAGCGCAATAAACCAAAGAGAATTATCTGCAGGCGGCCCTGCCGCATGCATCTGTGCAGCGGGAACGACCTACGACCACCAGGGACCGAGAAAACCACGGTCTCATGTGGCCGGACACTCAGGGTCAGGGAAAAATCCGATATATATCTGGTGATATCTCGGGTGCTATTACAGATAGCGCAATAAATCAAAGTGCATTGTCTGTAGGAGGCCCCGGCGCATGAATCTGGGCAGCGGGCACGACCTCGGACAACCAGGGGCCGAGAAAACCACCGTCTCATGGGGCCGGAAACTCAGGGTCAGGGAAAAATCCAATATATATCTGGTGATATCTCGGGTGCTATTAGAGATAGGGCAATAAAACAAAGTGCATTGTCTGTAGGAGGCCCTGGCGCATGAATCTGTGCAGCGGGAACGACCTCGGACGACCAGGGGCCGAGAAAACCACCGCCTCATGGGGCCGGAAACACAGGGTCAGGGAAAAATCCAATATATATCCGGTGATATCTCGGGTGCTATTAGAGATAGCGCAATAAACCAAAGTGAATTGTCCGTAGGAGGCCCTGGCGCATAAATCTGTGCAGCGGGAACGACCTCGGACCACCAAGGGCCGGGAAAACCACCGACACATGGCGCCGGATACTAAGGGTCAGGGTAAAATCCAATATATATCTGGTGATATCTCGGCTGCTATTAGAGACAGCGCAATGAATCAAAGTGCATTGTCTGCAGGAAGCCCTGGAACATTATTCTGAGCAGCGGGAACGACCTCGGACCACCAGCGGCCGAGAAAACCACAGTCTCATAAGGCCGGACACTCAGGGTCAGGGGAAAATCCAATATATATCTGGTGATATCTCGGGTGCTATTAGAGATAGATCAATATATCAAAGTGCATTGTCTGCAGGAAGCCCTGGCGCATTATTCTGTGCAGCGGGAACGACCTCGGACCACCAGCGGCCGAGAAAACCACAGTCTCATAGGGCCGGACACTCAGGGTCAGGGGAAAATCCAATATATATCTGGTGATATCTCGGGTGCTATTAGAGATAGGGCAATAAACCAAAGTGAATTATCTGCAGGAGGCCCTGGCGCATGAATCTGTGTAGCGGGAACGACCTCGGACCACCAGGGGCCGAGAAAACCACCGTCTCATGGGGCCGGACACTCAGGGTCGGGTAAAAATCCAATATATATCCGGTGATATCTCGGGTGCTATTAGAGATAGCGCAATAAACCAAAGTGAATTGTCCGTAGGAGGCCCTGGCGCATAAATCTGTGCAGCGGGAACGACCTCGGACCACCAAGGGCCGGGAAAACCACCGACACATGGCGCCGGATACTAAGGGTCAGGGTAAAATCCAATATATATCTGGTGATATCTCGGCTGCTATTAGAGACAGCGCAATGAATCAAAGTGCATTGTCTGCAGGAAGCCCTGGAACATTATTCTGAGCAGCGGGAACGACCTCGGACCACCAGCGGCCGAGAAAACCACAGTCTCATAAGGCCGGACACTCAGGGTCAGGGGAAAATCCAATATATATCTGGTGATATCTCGGGTGCTATTAGAGATAGCTCAATATATCAAAGTGCATTGTCTGCAGGAAGCCCTGGCGCATTATTCTGTGCAGCGGGAACGACCTCGGACCACCAGCGGCCGAGAAAACCACAGTCTCATAGGGCCGGACACTCAGGGTCAGGGGAAAATCCAATATATATCTGGTGATATCTCGGGTGATATTAGAGATAGCGCAATAAATGAAAGTGCATTGTCTGCAGGAAGCCCTGAGGCATCAATCTGTGCAGCGGGAACGACCTCGGACCACTAGGGGCCGAGAAAACCACCGTCTGATGGGGCCGGACACTCAGGGTCAGGGAAAAACCCAATATATATCTGGTGATATCTAGGGTTCTATTAGAGATAGCGCAATAAATCAAAGTGCATTGTCTGTAGGAGGCACTGGCGAATGAATCTGTGCAGCAGGAACGACCTCGGACCACCAGGGGCCGAGAAAATTACAGATATTCGGAATCCGTCACCCAAGGTCATGTAAAAATCCAGCATATATCTGGTGATATCTCGGGTGCTATTAGAGCGAGCGCAATAAACCAAAGTGAATTATCTGCAGGAGGCCCTGGCGCATGCATCTGTACAGCGGGAACGACCTCGGACCACCAGGGGCCGAGAAAACCACCGTCACATGGGGCCGGACACTCAGGGTCAGGGAAAAATCCAATATATATCTGGTGATATCTCGGGTGCTATTAGAGATAGCGCAATAAATCAAAGTGGATTGTCTGTAGGAGGCCCTGGCGCATGAATCTGGCCAGCGGGAACGACCTCGGACCACCAGGGGCCGAGAAAACCACCGTCTCATGTGGCCGGACACTCAGGGTCAGGGGAAAATCCAATATATATCTGGTGATATCTCGGGTGCTATTAGAGATAGCGCAATAAATCAAAGTGCATTGTCTGCAGGAAGCCCTGACGCATGAATCTGTGCAGCGGGAACGACCTCGGACCACCAGGGGCCGCGAAAACAACAGTCTCATGGGGCCGAGAACTCAGGGTCAAGCAACAATCCAATATATATCTGGTGATATCTCGGGTGCTATTACAGATAGCGCAATAAACCAACGTGCATTGTCTGTAGGAGGCCTTGGCGCATGAATCTGTGCAGCGGGAACGACCTCGGACCACCAGTGGCCGAGAAAACCACCGTCTCATGGGGCCGGACACTCACGGTCGAGGAAAAATCCAATACACATCTGGAGATATCTCGGGCGCTATTAGAGATAGCGCAATAAATCAAGGTGCATTGTCTGCGGGAGGCCCTGTCGCATGAATCTGTGCAGCGACACAGGCCTCGGACAACCAGGGGCCGAGAAAACCACCGACACATGGGGCCGGAAACTCAGGGTCAGGGAAAAATCCTATATATATCGTGTGATATCTCGGGTGCTATTACAGATAGCGAAATAAATCAAAGAGAATTGTCTGTAGGAGGCCCTGGCGCATGAATCTGTGCAGCGGGAACGACCTCGGACCACCAGGGGCCGAGAAAACCAGACTCTTGTGCCGGTCAGTCAGGGTCAGGGGAAAATCAAATATATATCTGGTGATATCTCGGGTGCTATTAGAGATAGCGCAATAAATCAAAGTGCATTGTCCGTAGGAGGCCCCTGCGCATGAATCTGTGCAGCGGGAACGACCTCGGACCACCAGTGGCCGAGAAAACCACCGTCTCATGGGGCCGGACACTCACGGTCGGGGAAAAATCCAATACACATCTGGAGATATCTCGGGCGCTATTAGAGATAGCGCAATAAATCAAGGTGCATTGTCTGCAGGAAGCCCTGGCGCATGATTCTGTGCAGCGGGAACGACCTCGGACCACCAGGGGCCGAGAAAACCACAGTCTCATAGGGCCGGACTGTCAGCGTCAGGGGAAAATCCAATATATATCTGGTGATATCTCGGGTGCTATTAGAAATAGCGCAATAAACCAAAGTGAATTATCTGCAGGATGCCATGGCGCATGAATCTGTGCAGCGGGAACGACCTCGGACTACCAGGGGCCGCGAAAACCACAGTCTCATGGGGCCGGACACTCACGGTCGGGGAAAAATCCAATACACATCTGGTGATATCTCGGGTGCTATTAGAGATAGCGCAATAAACCAAAGAGAATTATCTGCAGGCGGCCCTGCCGCATGCATCTGTGCAGCGGGAACGACCTACGACCACCAGGGACCGAGAAAACCACGGTCTCATGTGGCCGGACACTCAGGGTCAGGGAAAAATCCGATATATATCTGGTGATATCTCGGGTGCTATTACAGATAGCGCAATAAATCAAAGTGCATTGTCTGTAGGAGGCCCCGGCGCATGAATCTGGGCAGCGGGCACGACCTCGGACAACCAGGGGCCGAGAAAACCACCGTCTCATGGGGCCGGAAACTCAGGGTCAGGGAAAAATCCAATATATATCTGGTGATATCTCGGGTGCTATTAGAGATAGGGCAATAAAACAAAGTGCATTGTCTGTAGGAGGCCCTGGCGCATGAATCTGTGCAGCGGGAACGACCTCGGACGACCAGGGGCCGAGAAAACCACCGCCTCATGGGGCCGGAAACTCAGGGTCAGGGAAAAATCCAATATATATCTGGTGATATCTCGGGTGCTATTAGAGATAGGGCAATAAACCAAAGTGAATTATCTGCAGGAGGCCCTGGCGCATGAATCTGTGTAGCGGGAACGACCTCGGACCACCAGGGGCCGAGAAAACCACCGTCTCATGGGGCCGGACACTCAGGGTCGGGTAAAAATCCAATATATATCCGGTGATATCTCGGGTGCTATTAGAGATAGCGCAATAAACCAAAGTGAATTGTCCGTAGGAGGCCCTGGCGCATAAATCTGTGCAGCGGGAACGACCTCGGACCACCAAGGGCCGGGAAAACCACCGACACATGGCGCCGGATACTAAGGGTCAGGGTAAAATCCAATATATATCTGGTCATATCTCGGCTGCTATTAGAGACAGCGCAATGAATCAAAGTGCATTGTCTGCAGGAAGCCATGGAACATTATTCTGTGCAGCGGGAACGACCTCGGACCACCAGCGGCCGAGAAAACCACAGTCTCATAAGGCCGGTAACTCAGGGTCAGGGGAAAATCCAATATATATCTGGTGATATCTCGGGTGCTATTAGAGATCGCGCAATAAATCAAAGTGCATTGTCTGCAGGAAGCCCTGACGCATGAATCTGTGCAGCGGGAACGACCTCGGACCACCAGGGACCGAGAAGATCACCGTCTCATGGGGCCGGACTGTAAGGGTCAGGGAAAAACCCAATATATATCTGGTGATATCTAGGGTTCTATTAGAGATAGCGCAATAAATCAAAGTGCATTGTCTGTAGGAGGCAATGGCGAATGAATCTGTGCAGCACGAACGACCTCGGACCACTAGCGGCCGAGAAAACCACCGTCTCATGGGGCCGGACACTCAGGGTCAGGGCAAAATCCAATATATATCTGGTGATATCTCGGGTGCTATTAGAGATAGCGCAATAAATCAAAGTGCATTGCCTGTAGGAGGCACTGGCGAATGAATCTGTGCAGCAGGAACGACCTCGGACCACCAGGGGCCGAGAAAATTACAGATATTCGGAATCCGTCACCCAAGGTCATGTAAAAATCCAGCATATATCTGGTGATATCTCGGGTGCTATTAGATATAGCGCAATAAATCAAAGTGGATTGTCTGTAGGAGGCCCTGGCGCATGAATCTGGCCAGCGGGAACGACCTCGGACCACCAGGGGCCGAGAAAACCACCGTCTCATGTGGCCGGACAGTCAGGGTCAGGGGAAAATCAAATATATATCTGGAGATATCTCGGGTGCTATTAGAGATAGCGCAATAAATCAAGGTGCATTGTCTGCAGGAAGCCCTGGCGCATGATTCTGTGCAGCGGGAACGACCTCGGACCACCAGGGGCCGAGAAAACCACCGTCTCATGGGGCCGGACACTCAGGGTCAGGGAAAAATCCAATATATATCTGGTGATATCTCGGGTGCTATTACAGACAGCGCAATAAATCAAAGTGCATTGTCTGTGGGAGGCCCTGGCGCATGAATCTGTGCAGCGGGAACGACCTCGGACTACCAGGGGCCGAGAAAACCAGTCTCTTGTGCCGGACAGTCAGGGTAAGGGGAAAATCAAATATATATCTGGTGATATCTCGGGTGCTATTAGAGATAGCGCAATAAACCAACGTGCATTGTCTGTAGGAGGCCCTGGTGCATGAATCTGTGAAGCGGGAAGGACCTCGGATCACCAGGGGCCGAGAAAACCACCGTCTCATGGGGCCGGACACTCACGGTCGGGGAAAAATCCAATACACATCTGGTGATATCTCGGGCGCTATTTGAGATAGCGCAATAAATCAAAGTGCAATGTCTGCAGGAAGCCCTGGCGCATGATTCTGTGCAGCGGGAACGACCTCGGACCACCAGGGGCCGAGAAAACCACCGACACATGGCGCCGGACACCCAAGGTCATGTAAATACCCAGGATGTATCTGATGATATCTCCGGTGCTAGTAGAGATAGCGCAATAAATCAAAGTGCATTGTCTGTAGGAGGCCCTGGCGCATGAATCTGTGCAGCGGGAACGACCTCGGACGACCAGGGGCCGAGAAAACCACCGCCTCATGGGGCCGGAAACTCAGGGTCAGGGAAAAATCCAATATATATCTGGTGATATCTCGGGTGCTATTAGAGATAGGGCAATAAACCAAAGTGAATTATCTGCAGGAGGCCCTGGCACATGAATCTGTGTAGCGGGAACGACCTCGGACCACCAGGGGCCGAGAAAACCACCGACACATGGCGCCGGATACTAAGGGTCAGGGTAAAATCCAATATATATCTGGTGATATCTCGGCTGCTATTAGAGACTGCGCAATAAATCATAGTGCATTGTCTGCAGGAAGCCCTGGCGCATTATTCTGTGCAGCAGGAACGACCTCGGACCACCAGGGGCAGAGAAAACCACCGACTCATGGGGCCGGATACTAAGGGTCAGAGTAAAATCCAATATATATCTGGTGATATCTCGGGTGCAATTAGAGATAGCGCAATAAATCAAAGTGCATTGTCGGTATGAGGCCCTTGCACATGAATCTGTGCAGCGGGAACGACCTCGGACCACCAGGGGCCGAGAAAACCACCGACTCATGGCGCCGGATACTAAGGGTCAGGGTAAAATCCAATATATATCTGGTGATATCTCGGGTGCTATTAGAGATAGCGCAATAAATCAAAGTGCGTTGTCTGCAGGAGGCCCTGGCGCATGAATGTGTGCAGCGGGAACGACCTCGGACCACCAGGGGCCGCGAAAACCACAGTCTCATGGGGCCGAGAACTCTGGGTCAGGCAAAAATCCAATATATATCTGGTGATATCTCGGGTGCTATTACAAAGAGCGCAATAAACCAACGTGCATTGTCTGTAGGAGGCCCTGGCGCATGAATCTGTGCAGCGGGAACGACCTCGGACCACCAGTGGCCGAGAAAACCACCGTCTCATGGGGCCGGACACCCACGGTCGGGGAAAAATCCAATACACATCTGGAGATATCTCGGGCGCTATTACAGATAGCGCAATAAATCAAGGTGCATTGTCTGCAGGAAGCCCTGGCGCATGATTCTGTGCAGCGGGAACGACCTCGGACCACCAGGGGCCGAGAAAACCACAGTCTCATGGGGCCGGACACTCACGGTCGGGGAAAAATCCAATACACATCTGGTGATATCTCGGGTGCTATTAGAGATAGCGCAATAAACCAAAGAGAATTATCTGCAGGCGGCCCTGCCGCATGCATCTGTGCAGCGGGAACGACCTACGACCATCAGGGGCCGAGAAAACCACGGTCCCATGTGGCCGGACACTCAGGGTCAGGGAAAAATCCAATATATATCTGGTGATATCTCGGGTGCTATTAGAGATAGGGCAATAAATCAAAGTGCATTGTCTGTAGGAGACCCGGCGCATGAATCTGGGCAGCTGGCACGACCTCGGACCACCAGGGGCCGAGAAAACCACCGTCTCATGGGGCCGGAAACTCAGGGTCAGGGAAAAATCCAATATATATCTGGTGATATCTCGGGTGCTATTAGAGATAGGGCAATAAATCAAAGTGAATTGTCCGTAGGAGGCCCTGGCGCATGAATCTGTGCAGCGGGAACGACCTCGGACCACCAAGGGCCGGGAAAACCACCGACACATGGCGCCGGATACTAAGGGTCAGGGTAAAATCCAATATATATCTGGTGATATCTCGGCTGCTATTAGAGACAGCGCAATAAATCAAAGTGCATTGTCTGCAGGAAGCCCTGGCGCATTATTCTGTGCAGCGGGAACGACCTCGGACCACCAGCGGCCGAGAAAACCATAGTCTCATAGGGCCGGACACTCAGGGTCAAGGGAAAATCAAATATATATCTGGTGATATCTCGGGTGCTATTAGAGATAGCGCAATAAATCAAAGTGCGTTGTCTGCAGGAGGCCCTGGCGCATGAATGTGTGCAGCGGGAACGACCTCGGACCACCAGGGGCCGCGAAAACCACAGTCTCATGGGGCCGAGAACTCAGGGTCAGGCAAAAATCCAATATATATCTGGTGATATCTCGGGTGCTATTACAGATAGCGCAATAAACCAACGTGCATTGTCTGTAGGAGGCCCTGGCGCATGAATCTGTGCAGCGGGAACGACCTCGGACCACCAGTGGCCGAGAAAACCACCGTCTCATGGGGCCGGACACTCACGGTCGTGGAAAAATCCAATACACATCTGGAGATATCTCGGGCGCTATTAGAGATAGCGCAATAAATCAAAGTGCATTGTCTGCAGGAAGCCCTTGCGCAGGATTCTGTGCAGCGGAAACGACCTCGGACCACCAGGGGCCGAGAAAATCACTGTCTCATGGGGCCGGACTGTCAGGGTCAGGGAAAAATCCAATATATATCTGGTGATATCTCGGCTGCTATTAGAGACAGCGCAATAAATCAAAGTGCATTGTCTGCAGGAAGCCCTGGCGCATTATTCTGTGCAGCGGGAACGACCTCGGACCACCAGCGGCCGAGAAAACCACAGTCTCATAGGGCCGGACACTCAGGGTCAGGGGAAAATCAAATATATATCTGGTGATATCTCGGGTGCTATTAGAGATAGCGCAATAAATCAAAGTGCATTGTCTGTAGGAGGCACTGGCGAATGAATCTGTGCAGCAGGAACGACCTCGGACCCCCAGGGGCCGAGAAAATTACATTCGCATGGGGCCGAGAACTCAGGGTCAGGGAAAAATCCAATATATATCTGGTGATATCTCGGGTGCTATTAGAGATAGCGCAATAAATCAAAGTTCATTGTCTGTAGGAGGCCCTGGCGCATGAATGTGTGCAGCGGGAACGACCTCGGACCACCAGGGGTCGAGAAAACCGCAGTCTCACGGGGCCGGACACTCAGGGTCAGGGGAAAATCCAATATATATCTGGTCATATCTCGGGTGCTATTAGAGATAGCGCAATAAACCAATGTGAATTATCTGCAGGAGGCCCTGGGGCATGAATCTGTGCAGCGGGAACGACCTCGGACCACCAGGGGCCGAGAAAACCACCGTCTCATGGGGCCGGACACTCAGGGTCATGGAAAAATCCAATATATATCTGGTGATATCTCGGGTGCTATTACAGATAGCGCAATAAATCAAAGTGCATTGTCTGTAGGAGACCCTGGCGCATGAATCTGGGCAGCGGGAACGACGTCGGACCACCAGGGGCGGAGAAAATTACAGATTTTCGGTATCCGTCACCCAAAGTCATGTAAAAATCCAGCATATATATGGAGCTTTCTCAGGTGCTATTACAGATAGCGCAATAAATCAAAGTGCATTGTCTGTAGGAGGCCCTGGCGCATGAATCTGGCCAGCGGGAACGACCTCGGACCACCAGGGGCCGAGAAAACCACAGTCACATGGGGCCGGACACTCAGGGTCAGGGGAAAATCCAATATATATCTGGTGATATCTCGGGTGCTATTAGAGATAGCGCAATAAACCAACGTGAATTATCTGAAGGAGGCCCTGGCGAAAGCATCGGTGCAGCGGGAACGACCTCGGACCAGCAGAGGCCGAGAAAACCACCGTCTCATGGGGCCGGACACTCAGGGACAGGGAAAAATCCAATATATGTCTGGTGATATCTTGGCCGCTATTACCGATAGCGCTATGAATCAAAGTGCATTGTCTGTAGGAGGCCGTGGCGCATGAATCTGTGCAGCGGGAACGACCTCGGACCACCATGGGCCGAGAAAACCGCAGTCTCATGGGGCCGGACACTCAGGGTCAGGGGAAAATCCAATATATATCTGGTTATATCTCGGGTGCTATTAGAGATAGCGCAATAAACCAAAGTGAATTATCTGCAGGAGGCCCTGGCGCATGAATCTGTACAGCGGGAACGACCTCGGACCACCAGAGGCCGAGAAAACCACCGTCTCAGGGTGCCGGACACTCAGGGTCAGGGGAAAAGCCAATATATATCTGGTGATATCTCGGGTGCTATTAGAGATAGCGCAATAAACCAAAGTGAATTATCTGCAGGAGGCCCTGGCGCATGCATCTGTGCAGCGGGAACGACGTCGGACCACCAGGGGCCGAGAAAACAACCGTCTCAAGGGGCCGGACACTCAGGGTCAGGGAAAAATCCAATATATATCTGGTGATATCTTGGGTGCTATTACAGATAGCGCAATAAACCAAAGTGAATTATCTGCAGGAGGCCCTGGCGCATGCATCTGGCAAGCGGGGACGACCTCCGACCACCAGGGGCCGAGACAACCACCGTCTCATGGGGCCGGACACTCAGGGTCAGGGAAAAATTCAATATATATCTGGTGATATCTCGGGTGCTATTAGTTATAGCGCAACAAATCAAAGTTCATTGTCTGTAGGAGGCCCTGGCGCATGAATCTGGGCAGCGGGAACGTCCTCGGACCACCAGGGGCCGAGAAAACCACCGACACATGGCGCCGGACATCCAAGGTCATGTAAATACCCAGGATGTATCTGATGATATCTCCGGTGCTATTAGAGATAGCGCAATAAATCAAAGTGCATTGTCTGTAGGAGGCCCCGGCGCATGAATCTGTGCAGCGGGAAGGACATCGGACCACCAGGGGCCGAGAAAAGCACCGTCTCATGGGGCCGGACACTCAGGGACAGGGAAAAATCCAATATATGTCTGGTGATATCTTGGGTGCTATTAGAGATAGCGCAATAAACCAAAGTGAATTATCTGTAGGAGGCCCTGGCGCATGCATCTCTGCAGCGGGAACGACCTCCGACCACCAGGGGCCGAGACAACCACCGGCTGATGGGGCCGGACACTCAGGTTCAGGGAAAAATCCAATATATATCTGGTGATATCTCGGGTGCTATTAGAGATAGCGCAATAAACCAAAGTGAATTATCTGTAGGAGGCCCTGGCCGATGCATCTGTGCAGCGGGAACGACCTCGCACCACCAGGGGCCGAGAAAACCACCGTCTCATGGGGCCGGACACTCAGGGTCAGGGAAAAATCCAATATATATCTGGTGATATCTCCGGTGCTATTAGAGATAGCGCAGTAAATCGGAGTGCATTGTCTGTAGGAGGCACTGGCGCATGATTCTGAGCAGCGGGATCGACCTCGGACCAGGAGGGACCGAGAAAACCATCGACACATGGGGCCGGACTTTCAGGGTCAGGGAAAAATCCGATATATATCTGGTGATATCTCGGGTGCTATTAGAGACAGCGCAATAAATCAAAGTGCATTGTCTGAAGGAGGCCCTGGGGCATGAATCTGTGCAGCGGGATCGACCTCGGACTACCAGGGGCCGACAAAACCACCGACACATGGGGCCGGACACTCAGGGTCAGGGGAAAATCCAATATATATCTGGTGATATCTCGGGTGCTATTAGAGATAGCGCACTAAATCAAAGTTAATTATTTGCCGGGGGCCCTGGCGCATGAATCTGTGCAGCGGGAACGACCTCGGACCACCAGGGGCCGAGAAATCCACCGTCTCATGGGGCCGGACGCTCAGGGTCAGGGGAAAATCCAATATATATCTGGTGATATCTCGGGTGCTATTAGAGATAGCGCAATAAATCAAAGTGCATTGTCTGAAGGAGGCCCTGGGGCATGAATCTGTGCAGCGGGATCGACCTCGGACTACCAGGGGGCGAGAAAACCACCGACACATGGGGCGGGACGCTCAGGGTCAGGGGAAAATCCAATATATATCTGGTGATATCTCGGGTGCTATTACAGATAGCGCAATAAAACAAAGTGCATTGTCTGTAGGAGGCCCTGGCGAATGAATCTCTGCAGCGGGATCGACATCGGACCACCAGGGGCCGAGAAAACCGCCGACACATGGGGCCGGACACTCAGGGACGGGGAAAAATTTAATATATATCTGGTGATATCTCGCGTGCTCTTACAGACACCGCAATAAATCAAAGTGCATTGTCTGTAGGAGGGCCTGGCGCATGAGTCTGTGCAGCGGGATCGACCTCGGACCACCAAGGGCCGAGAAAATCACTGTCTCATGGGCCCGGACTGTTAGGGTCAGGGAAAAATCCAATATATATCTGGTGATATCTCCGGTGCTATTAGAGATAGCGCAGTAAATCGGAGTGCATTGTCTGTAGGAGGCACTGGCGCATGATTCTGAGCAGCGGGATCGACCTCGGACCAGGAGGGACCGAGAAAACCACCGACACATGGGGCCGGACGCTCAGGGTCAGGGGAAAATCCAATATATATCTGGTGATATCTCGGTTCCTATTACAGATGGCGCAATAAATCAAAGTGCATTGTCTGCAGGAGTCCCTGACGCATGAATCTGTGCAGCGGGATCTACCTCGGACCACCAGGGACCCAGAAAATCACCGACACATGGGGCCGGACTGTCAAGGTCAGGGTAAAATCCAATATATATATGGTGATATCTCGGGTGCTATTAGAGATAGCGCAATAAACCAAAGTGAATTATCTGTAGGAGGCCCTGGGGCATGAATCTGTGCAGCAGGAACGACCTCGGACTACCAGGGGCCGAGAAAACCACCGTCTTATGGGCCCGGACACTCAGGGTCGGGGAAAAATCCAATATATATCTGGTGATATCTCGGGTGCTATTAGAGATAGCGCAATAAACCAAAGTGAATTGTCTGCAGGAATCCGTGGCGCATGAATCTGTGCAGCGGGAACGACCTCGGATCACCAGGGTCCGAGAAAACCACCATCTCATGGGGCCGGACACTCAGGGTCATGTAAAAATCCAGCATATATCTGGTGATATCTCGGGTGCTATTACAGATAGCGCAATAAACCAAAGTGAATTATCTGCAGGAGGCCCTGGCGCATGAATCTGTGCAGCGGGAACGATCTCGGAACACCAGGTGCCGAGAAAACCACCGTCTCATGGCGCCGGACACTCATGGTCAGGGGAAAATCTAATATATATCTGGTGATATCTCGGGTGCTATTACAGATAGCGCAATAAATCAAAGAGCATTGTCTGTAGGAGGCCCCGGCGCATGAATCTGTCCAGCCGGATCGACCACGGACCACCAGGGGCCGAGAAAACCACCGACACATGGGGCCGGACACTCAGGGTCGGTTGAAAAATTCAATATATATCTGGTGATATCTCGGGTGCTCTTACAGATAGCGCAATAAACCAAAGTGAATTATCTGCAGCGGGCCCTGGCGCATGAATCAATTCAGCGGGGACGACCTCGGACCACCAGGGGCTGAGAAAAGCACCGACACATGTGGCCGGACCCTCAGGTTCAGGGAAAAACCCAATATATATCTGGTGATATCTAGGGTGCTATTAGAGATAGCGCAATAAATCAAAGTGCATTGTCTGTAGGAGGCATTGGCGAATGAATCTGTGCTGCGGCAACGACCTCGGACCGCCAGGGTCCGAGAAAACCACCGTCTTATGGGGCCGGACACTCAGGGTCAGGGAAAAATCCAATATATATCTGATGATATCTCGGGTGCTATTAGAGATAGCGCAATAAACCAAAGTGAATTGTCTGCAAGAGGCCCCGGCGCATGAATCTAGGCAGCGGGAACGGCCTCGGACCACCAGGGGCCGAGAAAACCACCGTCTCATGGGGTCGGACGCTCAGGGTCGGGGAAAAATCCAATATATATCTGGTGATATCTCGGGTGCTATTAGAGATAGCGCAATAAACCAAAGTGAATTATCTGTAGGAGGCCCTGGCGCATGAATCTGTGCAGCAGGAACGACCTCGGACTACCAGGGGCCGAGAAAACCACCGTCTTATGGGGCCGGACACTCAGGGTCGGGGAAAAATCCAATATATATCTGGTGATATCTCGGGTGCTATTAGAGGTAGCGCGATAAATCCAAGTGCATTGTCTGCGGGAGGCCCTGGCGCATGAGTCTGTGCAGCGGGATCTACCTCGGACCACCAGGGACCCAGAAAATCACCGACACATGGGGCCGGACTGTCAAGGTCAGGGTAAAATCCAATATATATCTGGTGATATCTCGGGTGCTATTAGAGATAGCGCAATAAACCAAAGTGAATTGTCTGCAGGAATCCGTGGCGCATGAATCTGTGCAGCGGGAACGACCTCGGATCACCAGGGGCCGAGAAAACCACCATCTCATGGGGCCGGACACTCAGGGTCATGTAAAAATCCAGCATATATCTGGTGATATCTCGGGTGCTATTACAGATAGCGCAATATACCAAAGTGAATTATCTGCAGGAGGCCCTGGCGCATGAATGTGTGCAGCGGGAACGATCTCGGACCACCAGGTGCCGAGAAAACCACCGTCTCATGGCGCCGGACACTCATGGTCAGGGGAAAATCTAATATATATCTGGTGATATCTCGGGTGCTATTACAGATAGCGCAATAAATCAAAGAGCATTGTCTGTAGGAGGCCCCGGCGCATGAATCTGTCCAGCCGGATCGACCACGGACCACCAGGGGCCGAGAAAACCACCGACACATGGGGCCGGACACTCAGGGTCGGTTGAAAAATTCAATATATATCTGGTGATATCTCGGGTGCTCTTACAGATAGCGCAATAAACCAAAGTGAATTATCTACAGCGGGCCCTGGCGCATGAATCAGTGCAGCGGGAACGACCTCGGACCACCAGGGGCCGAGAAAAGCACCGACACATGTGGCCGGACCCTCAGGTTCAGGGAAAAATCCAATATATATCTGGTGATATCTCGGGTGCTCTTACAGATACCGCACTAAACCGAAGTGAATTATCTGCAGCGGGTCCTGGCGCATGAATCTGTGCAGCGGGAACGACCTCGGCCCACCAGGGGCCGAGAAAACCACCGACACATGGGGCCGGACACTCAGGGTCAGGGAAAAATCCAATATATATCTGGTGATATCTAGGGTGCTATTAGAGATAGCGCAATAAATCAAAGTGCATTGTCTGTAGGAGGCATTGGCGAATGAATCTGTGCAGCAGGAACGACCTCGGACCACCAGGGGCCGAGTAAATTACTGATATTCGGAATCCGTCAACCAAGGTCATGTAAAAATCCAGCATATATCTGGTGATATCTCGGGTGCTATTACAGATAGCGCAATAAATCAATGTGCATTGTCTGTAGGAGGCACTGGCGAATGAATCTGTGCAGCAGGAACGACCTCGGACCACTAGGGGCCGAGAAAACCACCGTCTCATGGGGCCGGACACTCAGGGTCAGGGAAAAATCCAATGTATATCTGGTGATATCTCGGTTGCTATTACAGATAGCGGAATAAATCAAAGTGCATTGTCTGTAGGAGGCCCAGGCGCATGAATCTAGGCAGCGGGAACGACCTCGGACCACCAGGGGCCGAGAAAACCACCGTCTCATGGGGTCGGACGCTCAGGGTCGGGGAAAAATCCAATATATATCTGGTGATATCTCGGGTGCTATTAGAGATAGCGCAATAAACCAAAGTGAATTATCTGTAGGAGGCCCTGGCGCATGAATCTGTGCAGCAGGAACGACCTCGGACTACCAGGGGCCGAGAAAACCACCGTCTTATAGGGCCGGACACTCAGGGTCGGGGAAAAATCCAATATATATCTGGTGATATCTCGGGTGCTATTAGAGGTAGCGCGATAAATCCAAGTGCATTGTCTGCGGGAGGCCCTGGCGCACGAATCTGTGCTGCGGCAACGACCTCGGACCGCCAGGGTCCGAGAAAACCACCGTCTTATGGGGCCGGACACTCAGGGTCAGGGAAAAATCCAATATATATCTGATGATATCTCGGGTGCTATTAGAGATAGCGCAATAAACCAAAGTGAATTGTCTGCAAGA
Organism: Nomia melanderi; assembly: GCF_051020985.1. Classification (NCBI taxonomy): domain Eukaryota; kingdom Metazoa; phylum Arthropoda; class Insecta; order Hymenoptera; family Halictidae; genus Nomia; species Nomia melanderi. Next base: position 111,371 of record NW_027475229.1, on the reverse strand, counting down.
GGCCCCGGCGCATGAATCTAGGCAGCGGGAACGGCCTCGGACCACCAGGGGCCGAGAAAACCACCGTCTCATGGGGTCGGACGCTCAGGGTCGGGGAAAAATCCAATATATATCTGGTGATATCTCGGGTGCTATTAGAGATAGCGCAATGAACCAAAGTGAATTATCTGTAGGAGGCACTGGCGCATGAATCTGTGCAGCAGGAACGACCTCGGACTACCAGGGGCCGAGAAAACCACCGTCTTATGGGGCCGGACACTCAGGGTCGGGGAAAAATCCAATATATATCTGGTGATATCTCGGGTGCTATTAGAGGTAGCGCGATAAATCCAAGTGCATTGTCTGCGGGAGGCCCTGGCGCATGAGTCTGTGCAGCGGGAACGACTTCGGACCACCAGGGGCCGAGAAAACCACCGTCTCATGGGGCCGGACACTCAGGGTCAGGGAAAAATCCAATATATATCTGGTGATATCTCGGTTGCTATTACAGATAGCGCAATAAATCAAAGTGCATTGTCTGTAGGAGGCCCTGGCGCATGAATCTAGGCAGCGGGAACGACCTCGGACCACCAGGGGCCGAGAAAACCACCGTCTCATGGGGCCGGACACGCATGGTCAGGGGAAAATCCAATATATATCTGGTGATATCTCGGGTGCTATTAGAGATAGCGCAATAAATCAAAGTGCATTGCCTGCAGGAGGCCCTGGCGTATGAATCTGCGCAGCGGGAACGACCTCGGACCACCAGGGGCCGAGAAAACCACCGACACATGGCGCCGGACTGTAAAGGTCAGGGAAAAACCCAATATATATCTGGTGATATCTAGGGTGCTATTAGAGATAGCGCAATAAATCAAAGTGCATTGTCTGTAGGAGGCATTGGCGAATGAATCTGTGCAGCAGGAACGTCCTCGGACCGCCAGGGGCCGAGTAAATTACAGATATTCGGAATCCGTCACCCAAGGTCATGTGAAAATGCAGCATATATCTGGTGACATGTCGGGTGTTATTACAGATAGCGCAATAAATCAAAGTGCATTGTCTGTAGGAGGCACTGGCGAATGAATCTGTGCAGCAGGAACGACCTCGGACCACTAGGGGCCGAGAAAACCACCGTCTCATGGGGCCGGACACTCAGGGTCAGGGAAAAATCCAATATATATCTGGTGATATTGGTTCCTATTACAGATAGCGCAATAAATCAAAGTGCATTGTCTGCAGGAAGCCCTGGCGCATGATTCTGTGCAGCGGGAATGACGTCGGACCACCAGGGGCCGAGAAAATCACCGTCTCATGGGGCCGGACTGTAAGGGTCAGGGAAAAACCCAATATATATCTGGTGATATCTAGGGTGCTATTAGAGATAGCGCAATAAATCAAAGTGCATTGTCTGTAGGAGGCACTGGCGAATGAATCTGTGCAGCAGGAACGACCTCGGACCACTAGGGGCCGAGAAAACCACAGTCTCATGGGGCCGGACTGTCAGGGTCAGTGTAAAATCCAATATATATCTGGTGATATCTCGGTTCCTATTACAGATGGCGCAATAAATCAAAGTGCATTGTCTGCAGGAGTCCCTGACGCATGAATCTGTGCAGCGGGATCTACCTCGGACCACCAGGGACCCAGAAAATCACCGACACATGGGGCCGGACTGTCAAGGTCAGGGTAAAATCCAATATATATATGGTGATATCTCGGGTGCTATTAGAGATAGCGCAATAAACCAAAGTGAATTATCTGTAGGAGGCCCTGGGGCATGAATCTGTGCAGCAGGAACGACCTCGGACTACCAGGGGCCGAGAAAACCACCGTCTTATGGGCCCGGACACTCAGGGTCGGGGAAAAATCCAATATATATCTGGTGATATCTCGGGTGCTATTAGAGATAGCGCAATAAACCAAAGTGAATTGTCTGCAGGAATCCGTGGCGCATGAATCTGTGCAGCGGGAACGACCTCGGATCACCAGGGTCCGAGAAAACCACCATCTCATGGGGCCGGACACTCAGGGTCATGTAAAAATCCAGCATATATCTGGTGATATCTCGGGTGCTATTACAGATAGCGCAATAAACCAAAGTGAATTATCTGCAGGAGGCCCTGGCGCATGAATCTGTGCAGCGGGAGCGATCTCGGAACACCAGGTGCCGAGAAAACCACCGTCTCATGGCGCCGGACACTCATGGTCAGGGGAAAATCTAATATATATCTGGTGATATCTCGGGTGCTATTACAGATAGCGCAATAAATCAAAGAGCATTGTCTGTAGGAGGCCCCGGCGCATGAATCTGTCCAGCCGGATCGACCACGGACCACCAGGGGCCGAGAAAACCACCGACACATGGGGCCGGACACTCAGGGTCGGTTGAAAAATTCAATATATATCTGGTGATATCTCGGGTGCTCTTACAGATAGCGCAATAAACCAAAGTGAATTATCTGCAGCGGGCCCTGGCGCATGAATCAGTTCAGCGGGAACGACCTCGGACCACCAGGGGCTGAGAAAAGCACCGACACATGTGGCCGGACCCTCAGGTTCAGGGAAAAACCCAATATATATCTGGTGATATCTAGGGTGCTATTAGAGATAGCGCAATAAATCAAAGTGCATTGTCTGTAGGAGGCATTGGCGAATGAATCGGTGCTGCGGCAACGACCTCGGACCGCCAGGGTCCGAGAAAACCACCGTCTTATGGGGCCGGACACTCAGGGTCAGGGAAAAATCCAATATATATCTGATGATATCTCGGGTGCTATTAGAGATAGCGCAATAAACCAAAGTGAATTGTCTGCAAGAGGCCCCGGCGCATGAATCTAGGCAGCGGGAACGGCCTCGGACCACCAGGGGCCGAGAAAACCACCGTCTCATGGGGTCGGACGCTCAGGGTCGGGGAAAAATCTAATATATATCTGGTGATATCTCGGGTGCTATTAGAGATAGCGCAATAAACCAAAGTGAATTATCTGTAGGAGGCCCTGGCGCATGAATCTGTGCAGCAGGAACGACCTCGGACTACCAGGGGCCGAGAAAACCACCGTCTTATGGGGCCGGACACTCAGGGTCGGGGAAAAATCCAATATATATCTGGTGATATCTCGGGTGCTATTAGAGGTAGCGCGATACATCCAAGTGCATTGTCTGCGGGAGGCCCTGGCGCATGAGTCTGTGCAGCGGGAACGACCTCGGACCACCAGGGGCCGAGAAAACCACCGTCTCATGGGGCCGGACACTCAGGGTCAGGGAAAAATCCAATATATATCTGGTGATATCTCGGTTGCTATTACAGATAGCGCAATAAATCAAAGTGCATTGTCTGTAGGAGGCCCTGGCGCATGAATCTAGGCAGCGGGAACGACCTCGGACCACCAGGGGCCGAGAAAACCACCGTCTCATGGGGCCGGACACGCATGGTCAGGGGAAAATCCAATATATATCTGGTGATATCTCGGGTGCTATTAGAGATAGCGCAATAAATCAAAGTGCATTGCCTGCAGGAGGCCCTGGCGCACGAATCTGTGCTGCGGCAACGACCTCGGACCGCCAGGGTCCGAGAAAACCACCGTCTTATGGGGCCGGACACTCAGGGTCAGGGAAAAATCCAATATATATCTGATGATATCTCGGGTGCTATTAGAGATAGCGCAATAAACCAAAGTGAATTGTCTGCAAGAGGCCCCGGCGCATGAATCTAGGCAGCGGGAACGACCTCGGACCACCAGGGGCCGAGAAAACCACCGTCTCATGGGGCCGGACACTCAGGGTCGGGGAAAAATCCAATATATATCTGGTGATATCTCGGGTGCTATTAGAGGTAGCGCGATAAATCCAAGTGCATTGTCTGCGGGAGGCCCTGGCGCATGAGTCTGTGCAGCGGGAACGACCTCGGACCACCAGGGGCCGAGAAAACCACCGTCTCATGGGGCCGGACACTCAGGGTCAGGGAAAAAACCAATATATATCTGGTGATATCTCGGGTGCTATTACAGATAGCGCAATAAATCAATGTGCATTGTCTGTAGGAGTCCCTGGCGCATGAATCTGTGCAGCGGGAACGACCTCGGATCACCAGGGGCCGAGAAAACCACCGACACATGGGGCCGGACACTCAGGGTCAGGGGGAAATCCAATATATATCTGATGATATCTCGGGTGCTATTAGAGATAGCGCAATAAACCAAAGTGAATTGTCTGTAGGAGGCATTGTCGAATGAATCTGTGCACAAGGAACGTCCTCGGACCGCCAGGGGCCGAGTAAATTACAGATATTCGGAATCCGTCACCCAAGGTCATGTAAAAATCCAGCATATATCTGGTGATATATCGGTTCCTATTACAGATAGCGCAATAAATCAAAGTGCATTGTCTGCAGGAAGCCCTGGCGCATGATTCTGTGCAGCGGGAATGACCTCGGACCACCAGGGGCCGAGAAAACCACAGTCTCATGGGGCCGGACTGTCAGGGTCAGTGTAAAATCCAATATATATCTGGTGATATCTCGGTTCCTATTACAGATAGCGCAATAAATCAAAGTGCTTTGTCTGCAGGAGGCCCTGTCGCATGAATCTGTGCAGCGGGATCTACCTCGGACCACCAGGGACCCAGAAAATCACCGACACATGGGGCCGGACTGTCAAGGTCAGGGTAAAATCCAATATATATCTGGTGATATCTCGGGTGCTATTAGAGATAGCGCAATAAATCAAAGTGCATTGTCCGTATGAGACCCTCGCGCATGAATCTGTGCAGCGGGTACGACCTCGGACCACCAGGGACCGAGAAAACCATCGACTCATGGGGCCGGATACTAAGGGGCAGGGAAAAATCCAATATATATCTGGTGATATCTCGGGTGCTATTAGAGATAGCGCAATAAATCAAAGTGCATTGCCTGTAGGAGGCACTGGCGAATGAATCTGTGCAGCAGGAACGACCTTGGACCACCAGGGGCCGAGAAAATTACTGATATTCGGAATCCGTCACCCAAGGTCATGTGATAATCCAGCATATATCTGGTGATATCTCGGGTGCTATTACAGATAGCGTAATAAACCAAAGTGCATTGTCTGTAGGAGGCCCTGGCGCATGAATCTGGGCAGCAGGAAAGACCTCGGGCTACCAAGGGCCGAGAAGACCACCGTCTCATGGGGCCGAACACTCAGGGTCAGGGGAAAATCCAATATATATCTGGTGATATCTCGGGTGCTATTAGAGATAGCGCAATAAACCAAAGTGAATTATCTGCAGGAGGCCCTGGCACATGAGTCTGTGCAGCGGGAACGACCTCGGACCACCAGGGGCCGAGAAAACCACCGTCTCATGGGGCCGGACACTCAGGGTCAGGGAAAAATCCAATATATATCTGGTGATATCTCGGGTGCTATTACAGATAGCGCAATAAATCAATGTGCATTGTCTGTAGGAGTCCCTGGCGCATGAATCTGTGCAGCCGGAACGACCTCGGACCACCAGAGGCCGAGAAAACCACAGTCTCATGGGGCGGACACTCTTGGTCAGGGGAAAATCCAATATATATCTGGTGATATCTCGGGTGCTATTAGAGATAGCGCAATAAACCAAAGTGAATTATCTGCAGGAGGCCCTGGCGCATGAATCTGTGCAGCGGGAACGACCTAGGACCACCAGGGGCCGAGAAAACCACCGTCTCATGGGGCCGTACACTCAGGGTCAGGGAAAAATCCAATATATATCTGCTGATATCTTGGGTGCTATTACAGATAGCGCAATATATCAAAGTGCATTGTCTGTAGGAGGCCCTGGCGCATGAATCTGGGCAGCGGCAACGACCTCGGGCAACCAGGGGCCGAGAAAACCACCGACACATGGGGCCGGACACCCAAGGTCATGCAAAAATCCAGTATATATCTGGTGATATCTCGGGTGCTATTATAGATAGCGCAATAAACCAAAGTGAATTATCTGCAGGAGGCCCTGGCGCATGAATCTGTGCAGCGGGAACGACCTCGGACCTCCAGGGGCCGATGAAACCACCGTCTCATGGGGCCGGACCTGTCATGGTCAGGGAAAAATCCAATATATATCTGGTGATATCTCGGGTGCTATTAGAGATAGCGCAATAAACCAAAGTGCATTGTCTGCAGGAAGCCCTGGCGCATGATTCTGTGCAGCGGGAACGACCTCGGACCACCAGGGGCCGAGAAAATCACCGTCTCATGGGGCCGGACTGTAAGGGTCAGGGAAAAACCCAATATATATCTGGTGATATCTAGGGTGCTATTAGAGATAGCGCAATAAATCAAAGTGCATTGTCTGTAGGAGGCACTGGCGAATGAATCTGTGCAGCAGGAACGACCTCGGACCACTAGGGGCCGAGAAAACCACAGTCTCATGGGGCCGGACTGTCAGGGTCAGTGTAAAATCCAATATATATCTGGTGATATCTCGGTTCCTATTACAGATAGCGCAATAAATCAAAGTGCATTGTCTGCAGGAGGCCCTGTCTCATGAATCTGTGCAGCGGGATCTACCTCGGACCACCAGGGACCCAGAAAATCACCGACACATGGGGCCGGACTGTCAAGGTCAGGGTAAAATCCAATATATATCTGGTGATATCTCGGTTGATATTAGAGATAGCGCAATAAACCAAAGTGAATTGTCTGCAGGAATCCCTGGCGCATGAATCTGTGCAGCGGCAACGACCTCGGACAACCAGGGGCCGAGAAAACCACCGACACATGGGGCCGGACACCCAAGGTCATGCAAAAATCCAGTATATATCTGGTGATATCTCGGGTGCTATTAGAGATAGCGCGATAAGTCACAGTGAATTATCTGCACGAGGCCCTTGCGCATGAGTCTGTGCCGCGGGAACGACGTCGGACCACCAGGGGCCGAGAAAACCACCGACACATGAGGCAGGACACCCAAGGTCATGTAAAAATCCAGAATATATCTGGTGATATCTCGGGTGCTATTATAGATAGCGCAATAAATCAAAGTGCGTTGTCTGCAGGAGGCCCTGGCGCATGAATGTGTGCAGCGGGAACGACCTCGGACCACCAGGGGCCGCGAAAATCACTGTCTCATGGGGCCGGACTGTCAGGGTCAGGGAAAAATCCAATATACATCTGGTGATATCTCGGGTGCTATTAGAGATAGCGCAATAAATCAAAGTGCGTTGTCTGCCGGAGGCCCTGGCGCATGAATGTGTGCAGCGGGAACGACCTCGGACCACCAGGGGCCGCGAAAACAACAGTCTCATGGGGCCGAGAACTCAGGGTCAGGCAAAAATCCAATATATATCTGGTGATATCTAGGGTGCTATTACAGATAGCGCAATAAACCAACGTGCATTGTCTGTAGGAGGCCCTGGCGCATGAATCTGTGCAGCGGAAACGACCCCGGACCACCAGGGGCCGAGAAAATCACTGTCTCATGGGGCCGGACTGTCAGGGTCAGGGAAAAATCCAATATATATCTGGTGATATCTCGGGTGCTATTAGAGATAGCGCAATAAATCAAAGTGCATTGTCTGTATGAGGCCCTTGCGCATGAATCTGTGCAGCGGGAACGACCTGGGACCACCAGCGGCCCAGAAAACCACAGTCTCATAGGGCCGGACACTCAGGGTCAGGGGAAAATCCAATATATATCTGGTGATATCTCGGCTGCTATTAGGGATAGCGTAATATACCAAAGTGAATTATCTGCAGGAGGCCCTGGCGCATGAATCTGTGCAGCGGGAACGACCTCGGAGCACCAGGGGCCGAGAAAATCACCGTCTCATGGGGCCGGACACTCAGGGTCAGGGAAAAATCCAATATATATCTGGTGATATCTCGGTTGCTATTACAGATAGCGCAATAAATCAAAGTGCATTGTCTGTAGGAGGCCCTGGCGCATGAATCTAGGCAGCGGGAACGACCTCGGACCACCAGGGGCCGAGAAAACCACCGTCTCATGGGGCCGGACACGCATGGTCAGGGGAAAATCCAATATATATCTGGTGATATCTCGGGTGCTATTAGAGATAGCGCAATAAATCAAAGTGCATTGCCTGCAGGAGGCCCTGGCGTATGAATCTGCGCAGCGGGAACGACCTCGGACCACCAGGGGCCGAGAAAACCACCGACACATGGCGCCGGACTGTAAAGGTCAGGGAAAAACCCAATATATATCTGGTGATATCTAGGGTGCTATTAGAGATAGCGCAATAAATCAAAGTGCATTGTCTGTAGGAGGCATTGGCGAATGAATCTGTGCAGCAGGAACGTCCTCGGACCGCCAGGGGCCGAGTAAATTACAGATATTCGGAATCCGTCACCCAAGGTCATGTTAAATTGCAGCATATATCTGGTGACATGTCGGGTGTTATTACAGATAGCGCAATAAATCAAAGTGCATTGTCTGTAGGAGGCCCTGGCGCATGAATCTGTGCAGCGGGAACGACCTCGGACCACCAGGGGCCGAGAAAACCTCCGTCTCATGGGGCCGGACACTCAGGGTCAGTGAAAAATCCAATATATGTCTGGTGATATCTCGGGTGCTATTACAGATAGCGCAATAAATCAAAGTGCATTGTCTGCAGGAAGCCCTGGCGCATGATTCTGTGCAGCGGGAATGACGTCGGACCACCAGGGGCCGAGAAAACCACAGTCTCATGGGGCCGGACTGTCAGGGTCAGTGTAAAATCCAATATATATCTGGTGATATCTCGGTTCCTATTACAGATGGCGCAATAAATCAAAGTGCATTGTCTGCAGGAGTCCCTGACGCATGAATCTGTGCAGCGGGATCTACCTCGGACCACCAGGGACCCAGAAAATCACCGACACATGGGGCCGGACTGTCAAGGTCAGGGTAAAATCCAATATATATCTGGTGATATCTCGGGTGCTATTAGAGATAGCGCAATAAACCAAAGTGAATTATCTGTAGGAGGCCCTGGGGCATGAATCTGTGCAGCAGGAACGACCTCGGACTACCAGGGGCCGAGAAAACCACCGTCTTATGGGCCCGGACACTCAGGGTCAGGGAAAAATCCAATATATATCTGGTGATATCTCGGGTGCTATTAGAGATAGCGCAATAAACCAAAGTGAATTGTCTGCAGGAATCCGTGGCGCATGAATCTGTGCAGCGGGAACGACCTCGGATCACCAGGGGCCGAGAAAACCACCGTCTCATGGCGCCGGACACTCAGGGTCGGTTGAAAAATTCAATATATATCTGGTGATATCTCGGGTGCTCTTACAGATAGCGCAATAAACCAAAGTGAATTATCTGCAGCGGGCCCTGGCGCATGAATCAGTTCAGCGGGAACGACCTCGGACCACCAGGGGCCGAGAAAAGCACCGACACATGTGGCCGGACCCTCAGGTTCAGGGAAAAATCCAATATATATCTGGTGATATCTCGGGTGCTATTAGAGGTAGCGCGATAAATCCAAGTGCATTGTCTGCGGGAGGCCCTGGCGCACGAATCTGTGCTGCGGCAACGACCTCGGACCGCCAGGGTCCGAGAAAACCACCGTCTTATGGGGCCGGACACTCAGGGTCAGGGAAAAATCCAATATATATCTGATGATATCTCGGGTGCTATTAGAGATAGCGCAATAAACCAAAGTGAATTGTCTGCAAGAGGCCCCGGCGCATGAATCTAGGCAGCGGGAACGACCTCGGACCACCAGGGGCCGAGAAAACCACCGTCTCATGGGGTCGGACGCTCAGGGTCGGGGAAAAATCCAATATATATCTGGTGATATCTCGGCTGCTATTAGAGATAGCGCAATAAACCAAAGTGAATTATCTGTAGGAGGCCCTGGCGCATGAATCTGTGCAGCAGGAACGACCTCGGACTACCAGGGGCCGAGAAAACCACCGTCTCATGGGGCCGGACACTCAGGGTCAGGGGAAAATCCAATATAAATCTGGTGATATCTCGGGTACTATTACAGATAGCGCAATAAATCAAAGTGCATTGTCTGCAGGAGGCCCTGGCGCATAAATCTGTGCAGCGGAAACGACCTCGGACCACCAGGGGCCGAGAAAACCACCGTCTCATGGAGTCCGACTGTCAGGGTCAGGGAAAAATCCAATATATATCTGGTGATATCTCGGGTGCTATTAGAGATATGGCAATAAACCAAAGTGAATTATCTATAGGAGGCCCTGGCGCATGAATCTCAGCAGCGGGAACAACCTCGGACAACCATGGGCCGAGAAAACCACCGTCTCATGGGGCCGGACACTCAGGGTCAGGGAAAAATCCAATATATATCTGGTGATATCTCGGGTGCTATTACAGATAGCGCAATAAATCAAAGTGCATTGTCTGTAGGAGGCCCTGGCGCATGAATCTGGCCAGCGGGAACGACCTCGGACCACCAGGGGCCGAGAAAACCACCGTCTGATGGGGCCGGACACTCAGGGTCAGGGGAAAAGCCAATAAATATGTGGTGATATCTCGGGTGCTATTAGAGATAGCGCAATAAACCAAAGTGAATTATCTGCAGGAGGCCCTGGTGCATGAATCTGTGCAGCGGGAACGACCTCGGACCACCAGGGGCCGACACAACCACCGTCTCATGGGGCCGGACACTCAGGGTCAGGGAAAAATCCAATATATATCTGTTGATATCTCGGGTGCTATTACAGATAGCGCAATAAATCAAACTGCATTGTCTGTAGGAGGGCCTGCCGCATGAATCTGTGCAGCCGGAACAACCTCGGACCACCAGGGGCCGAGAAAAACGCAGTCTCATGGGGCCGGACAGTCAGGGCCAGTGGAAAATCCAATATATATCTAGTGATATCTCGGGTGCTATTAGAGATAGCGCAATAAACCAAAGTGAACTATCTGCAAGAGGCCCTGGCGCATGAATCTGTGCAGCGGGAACGACCTCGGACCACCAGGGGCCGAGAAAACCACCGTCTCATGGGGCCGGACTGACAGGGTCAGGGAAAAATCCAATATATATCTGGCGTTATCTCGGGTGCTATTAGAGATAGCGCAATAAATCAAAGTGCATTGTCTGTAGGAGGCACTGGCGAATGAATCTGTGGAGCAGGAACGACCTCGGACCACCAGGCGCCGAGAAAATTACAGATATTTGGAATCCGTCACCCAAGGTCATGTAAAAATCCAGCATATATCTGGTGATATCTCGGGTGCTATTACAGATAGCGCAATAAATCAAAGTGCATTGACTGTAGGAGGCCCTGGTGCATGAATCTGTGCAGCGGGATCGACCTCGGACCACCAAGGGCCGAGAAAATCACCGTCTCATGGGGCCGGACTGTCAGGGTCAGGGAAAAATCCAATATATATCTGGTGATATCTCGGGTGCTATTAGAGATCGCGCAATAAACCAAAGTGAATTATCTGCAGGAGGCCCTGGCGCATGAATCTGTGCAGCGGGAACGACCTCGGACCACCAGGGGCCGAGAAAACTACCGTCTCATGGGGCCGGACACACAGGGTCAGGGAAAAATCCAATATATATCTGGTGATATCTCGGGTGCTATTACAGATAGCGCAATAAATCAAAGTGCATTGTCTGTAGGAGGCACTGGCGCATGAATCTGAGCAGCGGGATCGACCTCGGACCAGGAGGGACCGAGAAAACCATCGACACATGGGGCCAGACTGTCAGGGTCAAGGAAAAATCCAATATTTATCTGGTGATATCTCGGGTGCTATTAGAGATATCGCAATAAATCAAAGTGCATTGTCTGCAGGAGGCCCTGGCGCATGAATCTGTGCAGCGGGAACGACCTCGGACCAGCAGGGGCCGAGAAAACCACCGTCTCATGGGGTCGGAAACTCAGGGTCAGGGCAAAATCCAATATATATCTGTTTATATCTCGGGTGCTATTACAGATAGCGCAATAAATCAAAGTGCATTGTCTGTAGGAGGCCCTGGCGCATGAATCTGGCCAGCGGGAACGATCTCGGACCACCAGGGGCCGAGAAAACCACCGTCTCATGGGGCCGGACGCTCAGGGTCAGGGGAAAAGCCAATAAATATCTGGTGATATCTCGGGTGCTATTAGAGATAGCGCAATAAACCATAGTGAATTATCTGCAGGAGGCCCTGGCGCATGACTCTGTGCAGCGGGAACGACCTCGGACCAGCAGGGGCCGAGAAAACTACCGTCTCATGGGGCCGGACTGTCAGGTTCAGGGAAAAATCCAATATATATCTGGTGATATCTCGGGTGTTATTAGAGATAGCGCAGTAAACCAAAGTGAATTATCTATAGGAGGCCCTGGCGCATGAATCTGTGCAGCGGGAACGACCTGGGGCCTCCAGGGGCCGAGAAAACCACCGGCTCATGGGGCCGGACACTCAGGGTCAGGGCAAAATCCAATATATATCTGGTGATATCTCGGGTGCTATTACAGATAGCGCAATAAATCAAAGTGCATTGTCTGTAGGAGGCACTGGCGCATGAATCTGAGCAGCGGGATCGACCTCGGGCCAGGAGGGACCGAGAAAACCATCGACACATGGGGCCAGACACTCAGGGTCAGGGAAAAATCCAATATATATCTGGTGATATCTCGGGTGCTATTACAGATAGCGCAATAAATCAAAGTGCATTATCTGTAGGAGGCCCTGACGCATGAATCTGGGCAGCGGGAACGACCTCGGACCACCAGGGGCCGAGAAAACCACAGTCTCATGGGGCCGGACACTCAGGGTCAGGGAAAAATCCAATATATATCTGGTGATATCTCGGGTGCTATTAGAGATCGCGCAATAAACCAAAGTGAATTATCTGCAGGAGGCCCTGGCGCATGAATCTGTGCAGCGGGAACGACCTCGGACCACCAGGGGCCGAGAAAACCACAGTCTCTTGGGGCCGGACACTCAGGGTCAGGGAAAAATCCAATATATATCTGGTGATATCTCGGGTGCTATTAGAGATAGCGCAATAAACCAAAGTGCATTGTCTGCAAGAGGCCCTGGCGCATGAATCTGTGCAGCGGGAACGACCTCGGACCACCAGGGGCCGAGAAAATTACAGATTTTCGGTATCCGTCAGCCAAAGTCATGTAAAAATCCAGCATATATATGGAGCTTTCTCGGGTGCAATTACAGATAGCGCAATAAATCAAAGTGGATTTTCTGTAGGAGGCCCTGGCGCATGAATCTGGGCAGCGGGAACGACCTCGGACCACCAGGGGCCGAGAAAACCACCGTCTCACGGGGCCGGACACTCAGGGTCAGGGGAAAATCCAATATATATCTGGTGATATCTCGGGTGCTATTACAGATAGCGCAATAAATCAAAGTGCATTGTCTGTAGGAGGCCCTGGCGCATGAATCTGGCCAGCGGGAACGACCTCGGACCACCAGGGGCCGAGAAAACCACCGTCTCATGGGGCCGGACACTAAGGGTCACGGAAAAATCCAATATATATCTGGTGATATCTCGGGTGCTATTAGAGATAGCGCAATAAATCATAGTGCATTGTCTGCAGGAGGCCCTAGCGCATGAATCTGTTCAGCGGGATCGACCTCGGACCACCAGGGGCCGAGAAAATCACCGTCTCATGGGGCCGGACTGTCAGGGTCATGGAAAAATCCAATATATCTGGTGATATCTCGGGTGCTATTTGAGATAGCTCAATAAATCAAAGTGAATTATCTGCAGGGGACCCTGGCGCATGAATCTGTGCAGCGGGAACGACCTCGGACCACCAAGGGCCGAGAAAATCACCGTCTCATGGTGCCGGACTGTCAGGGTCAGGGAAAAATCCCATATATATCTGGTGATATCTCGGGTGCTATTAGAGATAGGGCAATAAATCAAAGTGATTTATCTGCAGGGGGCCCTGGCGCATGAATCTGTGCAGCGGGATCGACCTCGGACCACCAGGGGCCGAGAAAACCACCGACACATGGGGCCGGACACTCAGGGTCAGGGGAAAATACAATTTGTACCTGATGATATCTCGGGTGCTATTACACATAGCGCAATAAATCAAAGTGCATTGTCTGTAGGAGGCCCTGGCGCATGAATCTGTGCAGCGGGATCGACCTCGGACCACCAGGGGCCGAGAAAACCACCGTCTCATGGGGCCGGACACTCAGGGTCAAGGAAAAATCCAATATATATCTGGTGATATCTCGGGTGCTATTACAGATAGCGCAACAAATAAAAGTGCATTGTCTGTAGGAGGCCCTGGCGCATGAATCTGGGCAGCGGGAACGTCATCGGACCACCAGGGGCCGAGAAAACCACCGACACATGGCGCCGGACACCCAAGGTCATGTAACTACCCAGGATGTATCTGATGATATCTCCGGTGCTATTAGAGATAGCGCAATAAATCAAAGCGCATTGTCTGCAGGAAGCCCTGGCGCATGATTCTGTGCAGCGGGAGCGACCTCGGACCACCAGGGGCCGAGAAAACCACCGTCTCATGGGGCCGGACAGTCGGGGTCAATGGAAAATCCAATATATATCTGGTGATATCTCGGGTGCTATTAGAGATAGCGCAATAAACCAAAGTGAATTATCTGCAGGAGGCCCTGGCGCATGAATCTGTGCAGCGGGAACGACCTCGGGCCACCACGGGCCGAGAAAACCACCGTCTCATGGGGCCGGACACTAAAGGTCACGGAAAAATCCAATATATATCTGGTGATATCTCGGGTGCTATTACAGATAATGCAAAAAATCAAAGTGCATGGTCTGTAGGAGACCGTGGCGCATGAAACTGGACGGCGGGAACGACCTCGGACCACCAGGGGCCGAGAAAACCACAGTCTCATGTGGCCGGACACTCAGGGACAGGGAAAAATCCAGTATAAATCTGCTGATATCTCGGGTGCTATTAGAGATAGCGCACTAAACCAAAGTGAATTATCTGAAGGAGGCCCTGGCGCATGCATCTGTGCAGCGTGAACGACCTCGGACCACCAGGGGCCGAGAAAACCACCGTCTCATGGGGCCGGACACTCAGGGACAGGGAAAAATCCAATATATTACTGGTGATATCTCGGGTGCTATTACAGATAGCGCAATAAACCAATGTGAATTATCTGCAGGAGGCCCTGGCGCATGAATCTGTGCAGCGGGAACGACCTCGGGCCACCAGGGGCCGAGAAAATTACAGATATTTGGAATCCGTCACCCAGGGTCAGGGGAAAATCCAATATATATCTGCTGATATCTCGGGTGCTATTAGTGATAGCGCAATAAACCAAAGTGAATTATCTGCAAGAGGCCCAGGCGCATGAATCTGGGCAGCGGGAACGACCTCGGATCTCCAGGGGCCGAGAAAACCACCGACACATGGGGCCGGACACTCAGGGTCAGGGAAAAATCCAATATATATACCTGGTGATATCTCGAGGGTTATTAGAGATAGCGCAATAAACCAAAGTGAATTATCTGCAGGGGTCCCTGGCGCATGAATCTGTGCAGCGGGAACGACCTCGGACCACCAAGGGCCGAGAAAATCACCGTCTCATGGGGCCGGACTGTCAGGGACAGGGAAAAATCCCATATATATCTGGTGATATCTCGGGTGCTATTAGAGATAGGGCAATAAATCAAAGTGAATTATCTGCAGGGGGCCCTGGCGCATGAATCTCTGCAGCGGGATCGACCTCGGACCACCAGGGGCCGAGAAAACCACCGACACATGGGGCCGGACACTCAGGGTCAGGGGAAAATCCAATATATATCTGGCGATATCTCGGGTGCTATTAGAGATAGCGCAATAAATCAAAGTGCATTGTGTGTAGGAGGCACTGGCGAATGAATCTGTGGAGCAGGAACGACCTCGGACCACCAGGCGCCGAGAAAATTACAGATATTTGTAATCCGTCACCCAAGGTCATGTAAAAATCCAGCATATATCTGGTGATATCTCGGGTGCTATTACAGATAGCGCAATAAATCAAAGTGCATTGACTGTAGGAGGCCCTGGTGCATGAATCTGTGCAGCGGGATCGACCTCGGACCACCAAGGGCCGAGAAAATCACCGTCTCATGGGGCCGGACTGTCAGGGTCAGGGAAAAATCCAATATATATCTGGTGATATCTCGGGTGCTATTACAGATAGCGCAATAAATCAAAGTGCATTGTCTGAAGGAGGCCCTGGGGCATGAATCTGTGCAGCGGGAACGACCTCGGACCAGCAGGGGCCGAGAAAACCACCGTCTCATGGGGCCAGACTGTCAGGGTCAAGGAAAAATCCAATATTTATCTGGCGATATCTCGGGTGCTATTAGAGATAGCGCAATAAATCAAAGTGCATTGTCTGTAGGAGGCACTGGCGAATGAATCTGTGGAGCAGGAACAACCTCGGACCACCAGGCGCCGAGAAAATTACAGATATTTGGAATCCGTCACCAAAGGTCATGTAAAAATCCAGCATATATCTGGTGATATCTCGGGTGCTATTACAGATAGCGCAATAAATCAAAGTGCATTGACTGTAGGAGGCCCTGGCGCATGAATCTGTGCGGCGGGAACGACCTCTGACCACCAGGGGCCGAGAAAACCACCGTCTCATGGGGCCGAACACTCAGGGTCAGGGAAAAATCCAATATATATCTGTTTATATCTCGGGTGCTATTACAGATAGCGCAATAAACCAAAGTGAATTGTCTGCAGGAATCCCTGGCGCATGAATCTGTGCAGCGGGAACGACCGCGGATCACCAGGGGCGGAGACAACCACAGTCTCGTGGGGCCGGACACTCAGGGTCAGGGAAAAATCCAATATATATCTGGTGGTATCTCGGGTGCTATTACAGATAGAGCAATAAATCATAGTGCATTGTCTGTAAGCTGCCCTGGCGTATGAATCTGGGCAGCGGGAACGACCTCGGACCACCAGGGGCCGAGAAAACCACCATCTCATGGGGCCGGACACTCAGGGTCAGGGAAAAATCCAATATATATCTGATGATATCTCGGGTGCTATTAGAGATAGCGCAATAAACCAAAGGGAATTGTCTGTAGGAGGCACTGGCGAATGAATCTGTGCAGCGGGAACGACCTCGGACCACCAGGGGCCGAGAAAACCACCGTCTCATTGGGCCGGACACTCAGGGTCAGGGGAAAAGCCAATAAATATCTGGTGATATCTCGGTTGCTATTAGAGATAGCGCAATAAATCAATGTGCATTGCCTGTAGGAGGCACTGGCGAATGAATCTGTGCAGCAGGAACGACCTCGGACCACCAGGGGCCGAGAAAACCACCGTCGCATGGGGCCGGACACTCATGGTCAGGGAAGAATCCAATATATATCTGGTGGTATCTCGGGTGCTATTAGAGATAGCACAATAAATCAAAGTGCATTGTCTGTAGAAGGCCCTGGCGCATGAATCTGGGCAGCGGGAACGACCTAGGACCACCAGGGGCCGAGAAAACCACCGTCTCATGGGGCCAGACACTCAGGGTCAGGGAAATATTCAATATATATACCTGGTGATATCTCGAGTGTTATTAGAGATAGCGCAATAAACCAAAGGGAATTGTCTGTAGGAGGCACTGGCGAATGAATCTGTGCTGCGGGAACGACCTCGGACCACCAGGGGCCGAGAAATCTACCGACACATGGGGCCGGACACCCAAGGTCATGTAAAAACCCAGGATGTACCTGATGATATCTCGGGTGCTATTAGAGATAGCGCAATAAATCAAAGTGCACTGTCTGCACGAAGCCCTGGCGCATGATTCTGTGCAGCGGGAACGACCTCGGACCACCAGGGGCCGAGAAAATCACCGTCTCATTGGGCCGGACACTCAGGGTCAGGGGAAAAGCCAATAAATATCTGGTGATATCTCGGGTGCTATTAGAGATAGCGCAATAAATCAATGTGCATTGCCTGTAGGAGGCACTGGCGAATGAATCTGTGCAGCAGGAACGACCTCGGACCACCAGGGGCCGAGAAAACCACCGTCTCATGGGGCCGGACACTCAGGGTCAGGGAAAAATCCAATAAATATCTGGTGATATCGCGGGTGCTATTACAGATAGCGCAATAAATCAAAGTGCATTGTCTGTAGGAGGCCCTGGCGCATGAATCTGGGCAGCGGGAACGACCTCGGATCACCAGGGGCCGAGAAAACCACCGACACATGGGGCCGGACACTCAGGGTCAGGGAAAAATCCAATATATATACCTGGTGATATCTCGAGTGTTATTAGAGATAGCGCAATAAACCAAAGTGAATTATCTGCAGGAGGCCCTGGCGCATGCATCTGTGCAGCGGGAACGACCTCGGACCTCCAGGGGCCGAGAAAACCACCGTCGCATGGGGCCGGACACTCATGGTCAGGGAAGAATCCAATATATATCTGGTGGTATCTCGGGTGCTATTAGAGATAGCACAATAAATCAAAGTGCATTGTCTGTAGAAGGCCCTGGCGCATGAATCTGGGCAGCGGGAACGACCTAGGACCACCAGGGGCCGAGAAAACCACCGTCTCATGGGGCCAGACACTCAGGGTCAGGGAAAAATCCAATATATATACCTGGTGATATCTCGAGTGTTATTAGAGATAGCGCAATAAACCGATGTGAATTATCTGCAGGAGGCCCTGGCGCATGAATCTGTTCAGCGGGAACGACGTCGGACCACCAGGGGCCGTTAAAACCACCGTCTCATGGGGCCGGACTGTCATGGTCAGGGAAAAATCCAATATATATCTGGTGATATCTCGGGTGCTATTAGAGATAGCGCAATAAACCAAAGTGAATTGTCTGCAAGAGGCCCTGGTGCATGAATCTGTGCAGCGAGAACGACCTCGGATCACCAGGGGCCGAGAAAACCATCATCTCATGGGGACGGACACTCAGGGTCAGGGGAAAATCCAATATATATCTGGTGATATCTCGGGTGCTATTAGAGATAGCGCAATAAACCAAAGTGCATTGTCTGCAGGAAGCCCTGGCGCATGATTCTGTGCAGCGGGAACGACCTCGGACCACCAGGGGCCGAGAAAATCACCGCCTCATGGGGCCGGACTGTAAGGGTCAGGGAAAAACCCAATATATATCTGGTGATATCTAGGGTGCTATTATAGATAGCGCAATAAATCAAAGTGCATTGTCTGTAGGAGGCACTGGCGAATGAATCTGTGCAGCAGGAACGACCTCGGACCACCAGGGGCCGAGTAAATTACAGATATTCGGAATCCGTCACCCAAGGTCATGTAAAAATCCAGCATATATCTGGTGATATCTCGGGTGCTATTACAGATAGCGCAATAAACCAAAGTGCATTGTCTGCAGGAAGCCCTTGCGCATGATTTTGTGCAGCGGGAACGACCTCGGACCACCAGGGGCCGAGAAAATCACCGTCTCATGGGGCCGGACACTCTGGGTCAGGGAAAAATCCAATATATATCTGGTGATATCTAGGGTGCTATTAGAGATAGCGCAATAAATCAAAGTGCATTGTCCGTATGAGACCCTTGCGCATGAATCTGTGTAGCGGGTACGACCTCGGACCACCAGGGACCGAGAAAACCACCGACTCATGGGGCCGGATACTAAGGGGCAGGGAAAAATCCAATATATATCTGGTGATATCTCGGGTGCTATTAGAGATAGCGCAATAAATCAACGTGCATTGCCTGTAGGAGGCACTGGCGAATGAATCTGTGCAGCAGGAACGACCTCGGACCACCAGGGGCCGAGAAAACCACCGTCTCATGGGGCCGGACACTCAGGGTCAGGGAAAAATCCAATAAATATCTGGTGATATCGCGGGTGCTATTACAGATAGCGCAATAAATCAAAGTGCATTGTCTGTAGAAGACCCTGGCGCATGAATCTGGGCAGCGGGAACGACCTCGAATCACCAGGGGCCGAGAATACCACCGACACATGGGGCCGGACACTCAGGGTCAGGGAAAAATCCAATATATATCTGGTGATATCTCGGGTGCTATTAGAGGTAGCGCAATAAACCAAAGTGAATTATCTGCAAGAGGCCCTGGCGCATGAATCTGGGCAGCGGGAACGACCTCGGATCTCCAGGGGCCGAGAAAACCACCGACACATGGGGCCGGACACTCAGGGTCAGGGAAAAATCCAATATATATACCTGGTGATATCTCGAGGGTTATTAGAGATAGCGCAATAAACCAAAGTGAATTATCTGCAGGAGGCCCTGGCGCATGAATCTGTTCAGCGGAAACGACCACGGACCACCAGGGGCCGATAAAACCACCGTCTCATGGGGCCGGACTGTCATGGTCAGGGAAAAATCCAATATATATCTGGTGATATCTCGGGTGCTATTAGTGATAGCGCAATAAACCAAAGTGAATTGTCTGCAAGAGGCCCTGGTGCATGAATCTGTGCAGCGGGAACGACCTCGGATCACCAGGGTCCGAGAAAACCACCATCTCATGGGGCCGGACACTCAGGGTCAGGGGAAAATCCAATATATATCTGGTGATATCTCGGGTGCTATTAGAGATAGCGCAATAAATCAAAGTGCATTGTCTGTAGGAGGCACTGGCGAATGAATCTGTGCAGCAGGAACGACCTCGGACCACCAGGGGCCGAGTAAATTACAGATATTCGGAATCCGTCACCCAAGGTCATGTAAAAATCCAGCATATATCTGGTGATATCTCGGGTGCTATTCCAGATAGCGAAATAAATCAAAGTGCATTGTCTGTAGGAGGCACTGGCGAATGAATCTGTGCAGCAGGAACGACCTCGGACCACTAGGGGCCGAGAAAACCACCGTCTCATTGGGCCGTACACACAGGGTCAGGGAAAAATCCAATATATGTCTGGTGATATCTCGGTTGCTACTACAGATTGCGCAATAAATCAAAGTGCATTGTCTGTAGGAGGCACTGGCGAATGAATCTGTGCAGCAGGAACGACCTCGGACCACTAGGGGCCGAGAAAACCACCGTCTCATGGGGCCGGACACTCAGGGTCAGGGAAAAATACAATATATATCTGGTGATATCTCGGTTGCTATTAGAGATAGCGCAATAAACCAAAGTGAATTATCTGCAGGAGGCCCTGGCGCATGAATCTGTGCAGCGGGAACGACCTCGGACCTCCAGGGGCCGAGAAAACCTCCGTCTCATGGGGCCGGACACTCAGGGTCAGTGAAAAATCCAATATATATCTGGTGATATCTCGGGTGCTATTACAGATAGCGCAATAAACCGAATTGAATTTTCTCCAGGAGGCCCTGGCGCATGAATCTGTGCAGCGGGAACGACCTCGGACCACCAGGGGCCGAGAAAACCTCCGTCTCATGGGGCCGGACACTCAGGGTCAGTGAAAAATCCAATATATATCTGGTGATATCTCGGGTGCTATTACAGATAGCGCAATAAATCAAAGTGCATTGTCTGTACGAGGCCCTGGCGCATGAATCTGGGTAGCGTGGACGACCTCGGACCACCAGGGGCTGAGAAAACCACCGACACATGGCGACGGACACCCAAGGTCATGTAAATACCCAGGATGTATCTGATGATATCTCGGGTGCTATTAGAGATAGCGCAATTAACCAAAGTGCATTGCCTGCAGGAGGCCCTGGCGTATGAATCTGTGCAGCGGGAACGACCTCGGACCACCAGGGGCCGAGAAAACCACAGTCTCATGGGGCCGGACACTCTTGGTCAGGGAAAAATCCAATATATATCTGGTGATATCTCGGTTGCTATTAGAGAGAGCGCAGTAAACCAAAGTGAATTATCTGCAGGCGGCCCTGGCGCATGCATCTGTGCAGCGGGAACGACCTCGGACCACCAGGGGCCGAGAAAACCACCGTCTCATGGGGCCGGACTGTAAGGGTCAGGAAAAAACCCAATATATATCTGGTGATATCTAGGGTGCTATTAGAGATAGCGCAATAAATCAAAGTGCATTGTCCGTATGAGACCCTTGCGCATGAATCTGTGTAGCGGGTACGACCTCGGACCACCAGGGACCGAGAAAACCACCGACTCATGGGGCCGGATACTAAGGGGCAGGGAAAAATCCAATATATATCTGGTGATATCTCGGGTGCTATTAGAGATAGCGCAATAAATCAACGTGCATTGCCTGTAGGAGGCACTGGCGAATGAATCTGTGCAGCAGGAACGACCTCGGACCACCAGGGGCCGAGAAAACCACCGTCTCATGGGGCCGGACACTCAGGGTCAGGGAAAAATCCAATAAATATCTGGTGATATCGCGGGTGCTATTACAAATAGCGCAATAAATCAAAGTGCATTGTCTGTAGAAGACCCTGGCGCATGAATCTGGGCAGCGGGAACGACCTCGAATCACCAGGGGCCGAGAAAACCACCGACACATGGGGCCGGACACTCAGGGTCAGGGAAAAATCCAATATATATCTGGTGATATCTCGGGTGCTATTAGAGGTAGCGCAATAAACCAAAGTGAATTATCTGCAAGAGGCCCTGGCGCATGAATCTGGGCAGCGGGAACGACCTCGGATCTCCAGGGGCCGAGAAAACCACCGACACATGGGGCCGGACACTCAGGGTCAGGGAAAAATCCAATATATATACCTGGTGATATCTCGAGGGTTATTAGAGATAGCGCAATAAACCAAAGTGAATTATCTGCAGGAGGCCCTGGCGCATGAATCTGTTCAGCGGAAACGACCACGGACCACCAGGGGCCGATAAAACCACCGTCTCATGGGGCCGGACTGTCATGGTCAGGGAAAAATCCAATATATATCTGGTGATATCTCGGGTGCTATTAGTGATAGCGCAATAAACCAAAGTGAATTGTCTGCAAGAGGCCCTGGTGCATGAATCTGTGCAGCGGGAACGACCTCGGATCACCAGGGTCCGAGAAAACCACCATCTCATGGGGCCGGACACTCAGGGTCAGGGGAAAATCCAATATATATCTGGTGATATCTCGGGTGCTATTAGAGATAGCGCAATAAATCAAAGTGCATTGTCTGTAGGAGGCACTGGCGAATGAATCTGTGCAGCAGGAACGACCTCGGACCACTAGGGGCCGAGAAAACCACCGTCTCATTGGGCCGTACACACAGGGTCAGGGAAAAATCCAATATATGTCTGGTGATATCTCGGTTGCTACTACAGATTGCGCAATAAATCAAAGTGCATTGTCTGTAGGAGGCACTGGCGAATGAATCTGTGCAGCAGGAACGACCTCGGACCACTAGGGGCCGAGAAAACCACCGTCTCATGGGGCCGGACACTCAGGGTCAGGGAAAAATACAATATATATCTGGTGATATCTCGGTTGCTATTAGAGATAGCGCAATAAACCAAAGTGAATTATCTGCAGGAGGCCCTGGCGCATGAATCTGTGCAGCGGGAACGACCTCGGACCTCCAGGGGCCGAGAAAACCTCCGTCTCGTGGGGCCGGACACTCAGGGTCAGTGAAAAATCCAATATATATCTGGTGATATCTCGGGTGCTATTACAGATAGCGCAATAAACCGAATTGAATTTTCTCCAGGAGGCCCTGGCGCATGAATCTGTGCAGCGGGAACGACCTCGGACCACCAGGGGCCGAGAAAACCTCCGTCTCATGGGGCCGGACACTCAGGGTCAGTGAAAAATCCAATATATATCTGGTGATATCTCGGGTGCTATTACAGATAGCGCAATAAATCAAAGTGCATTGTCTGTACGAGGCCCTGGCGCATGAATCTGGGTAGCGTGGACGACCTCGGACCACCAGGGGCCGAGAAAACCACCGACACATGGCGACGGACACCCAAGGTCATGTAAATACCCAGGATGTATCTGATGATATCTCGGGTGCTATTAGAGATAGCGCAATTAACCAAAGTGTATAATCTGCAGGAGGCCCTGGCGCATGCATCTGTGCAGCGGGAACGACCTCGGACCTCCAGGGGCCGAGAAAACCACCGTCGCATGGGGCCGGACACTCAGGGTCAGGGAAGAATCCAATATATATCTGGTGGTATCTCGGGTGCTATTAGAGATAGCACAATAAATCAAAGTGCATTGTCTGTAGGAGGCCCGGGCGCATGAATCTGGGCAGCGGGAACGACCTAGGACCACCAGGGGCCGAGAAAACCACCGTCTCATGGGGCCGGACACTCAGGGTCAGGGAAAAATCCAGCATATATCTGGTGATATCTCGGGTGCTATTAGAGATAGCGCAATAAGCCAAAGTGAATTATCTGCAGGAGGCCCTGGCGCATGAATCTGTGCAGCGGGAACGACCTCGTACGACCAGGGGCCGAGAAAACCACCGTCTCATGGGGCCGGAAACTCAGGGTCAGGGGAAAATCCAATATATATCTGGTGATATCTCGGGTGCTATTACAGATAGCGCAATAAATCAAAGTGCATTGTCCGTATGAGACCCTTGCGCATGAATCTGTGCAGCGGGTACGACCTCGGACCACCAGGGGCCGACGAAACCACCGTCTCATGGGGCCGGACACTCAGGGTCAGGGGAAAATCCAATATATATCTGGTGATATCTCGGGTGCTATAAGAGATAGCGCAATAAACCAAAGTGAATTATCTGCAGGCGGCCCTGGCGCATGCATCTGTGCAGCGGGAACGACCTCCGACCACCAGGGGCCGAGAAAACCACCGTCTCATGGGGCCGGACACTCAGGGTCAGGGAAAAATCCAATATATATCTGGTGATATCTCGGGTGCTATTACAGATAGCGCAATAAATCAAAGTGCATTGTCTGTAGGAGGCCCTGGCGCATGAATCTGTGCAGCGGCAACGACCTCGGACCACCAGGGGCCGAGAAAACCACCGTCTCATGGGGCCGGACGCTCAGGGTCGGGGAAAAATCCAATATATATCTGGTGATATCTCGGGTGCTATTACAGATAGCGCAATAAATCAATGTGCATTGTCTGTAGGAGTCCCTGGCGCATGAATCTGTGCAGCGCGAACGACCTCGGACCACCAGAGGCCGAGAAAACCACAGTCTCATGGGGCCGGACACTCTTGCTCAGGGGAAAATCCAATATATATCTGGTGATATCTCGGGTGCTATTAGAGATAGCGCAATAAACCAAAGTGAATTATCTGCAGGAGGCCCGGGCGCATGAATCTGTGAAGCGGGAACGACCTCGGACCACCAGGGGCCGAGAAAACCACCGACTCATGGGGCCGGATACTAAGGGGCAGGGAAAAATCCAATATATATCTGGTGATATCTCGGGTGCTATTAGAGATAGCGCAATAAACCAAAGTGCATTGTCTGCAGGAAGCCCTGGCGCATGATTCTGTGCAGCGGGAACGACCTCGGACCCCCAGGGGCCGAGAAAATCACCGCCTCATGGGGCCGGACTGTAAGGGACAGGGAAAAACCCAATATATATCTGGTGATATCTAGGGTGCTATTAGAGATAG
Organism: Nomia melanderi; assembly: GCF_051020985.1. Classification (NCBI taxonomy): domain Eukaryota; kingdom Metazoa; phylum Arthropoda; class Insecta; order Hymenoptera; family Halictidae; genus Nomia; species Nomia melanderi. The sequence goes on along the minus strand of NW_027475229.1, from coordinate 86,017 downwards.
CGCAATAAATCAAAGTGCATTGTCTGTAGGAGGCACTGGCGAATGAATCTGTGCAGCAGGAACGACCTCGGACCACCAGCGGCCGAGTAAATTACAGATATTCGGAATCCGTCACCCAAGGTCATGTAAAAATCCAGAATATATCTGGTGATATCTCGGGTGCTATTACAGATAGCGCAATAAATCAAAGTGCATTGTCTGTAGGAGGCCCTGGCGCATGAATCTAGGCAGCGGGAACGACCTCGGACCACCAGGGGCCGAGAAAACCACCGTCTCATGGGGCCGGACACGCAGGGTCAGTGGAAAATCCAATATATATCTGGTGATATCTCGGGTGCTATTAGAGATAGCGCAATAAATCAAAGTGCATTGCCTGCAGGAGGCCCTGGCGTATGAATCTGTGCAGCGGGAACGACCTCGGACCACCAGGGGCCGAGAAAACCACAGTCTCATGGGGCCGGACACTCTTGGTCAGGGAAAAATCCAATATATATCTGGTGATATCTCGGGTGCTATTAGAGATTGCGCAATAAATCAAAGTGGATTGTCTGTAGGAGTCCCTGGCGCATGAATCTGGCCAGCGGGAACGACCTCGGACCACCAGGGGCCGAGGAAACCACTGTCTCATGTGGCCGGACACTCAGGGTCAGGGAAAAATCCTATGTATATCCGGTGATATCTCGGGTGCTATTAGTGATAGCGCAATAAACCAAAGTGAATTATCTGCAGGCGGCCCTGGCGCATGCATCTGTGCAGCGGGAACGACCTCCGACCACCAGGGGCCGAGAAAACCACGGTCTCATGGGGCCGGACACTCAGGGTCAGGGAAAAATCCAATATATATCTGGTGATATCTCGGGTGCTATTACAGATAGCGCAATAAATCAAAGTGCATTGTCTGTAGGAGGCCCTGGCGCATGAATCTGTGCAGCGGCAACGACCTCGGACCACAAGGGGCCGAGAAAACCACCGTCTCATGGTGCCGGACACTCAGGGTCAGGGAAAAATCCAATATACGTCTGGTGATATCTCGGGTGCTATTACAGATAGCGCAATAAATCAAAGTGCAATGTCTGTAGGAGGCCCTGGCGCATGAATGTGGGCAGCGGGAACGACCTCGGACCACCAAGGGCCGAGAAAACCACCGACACATGGCGCCGGACACACAAGGTCATGTAAATACCCAGGATGTATCTGATGATATCTCGGGTGCTATTAGAGATAGCGCAATTAACCAAAGTGAATTGTCTGCAAGAGGCCCTGGCGCATGCATCTGTGAAGCGGGAACGACCTCGGACCACCAGGGGCCGAGAAAACCACCGTCTCATGGGGCCGGACGCTCAGGGTCGGGGAAAAATCCAATATATATCTGGTGATATCTCGGGTGCTATTACAGATAGCGCAATAAATCAATGTGCATTGTCTGTAGGAGTCCCTGGCGCATGAATCTGTGCAGCGCGAACGACCTCGGACCACCAGAGGCCGAGAAAACCACAGTCTCATGGGGCCGGACACTCTTGCTCAGGGGAAAATCCAATATATATCTGGTGATATCTCGGGTGCTATTAGAGATAGCGCAATAAACCAAAGTGAATTATCTGCAGGAGGCCCGGGCGCATGAATCTGTGAAGCGGGAACGACCTCGGACCACCAGGGGCCGAGAAAACCACCGTCTCATGGGGCCGGAAACTCAGGGTCAGGGGAAAATACAATATATATCTGGTGATATCTCGGGTGCTATTACAGATAGCGCAATAAATCAAAGTGCATTGTCCGTATGAGACCCTTGCGCATGAATCTGTGCAGCGGGTACGACCTCGGACCACCAGGGACCGAGAAAACCACCGACTCATGGGGCCGGATACTAAGGGGCAGGGAAAAATCCAATATATATCTGGTGATATCTCGGGTGCTATTAGAGATAGCGCAATAAACCAAAGTGCATTGTCTGCAGGAAGCCCTGGCGCATGATTCTGTGCAGCGGGAACGACCTCGGACCCCCAGGGGCCGAGAAAATCACCGCCTCATGGGGCCGGACTGTAAGGGACAGGGAAAAACCCAATATATATCTGGTGATATCTAGGGTGCTATTAGAGATAGCGCAGTAAATCAAAGTGCATTGTCTGTAGGAGGCACTGGCGAATGAATCTGTGCAGCAGGAACGACCTCGGACCACCAGCGGCCGAGTAAATTACAGATATTCGGAATCCGTCACCCAAGGTCATGTAAAAATCCAGAATATATCTGGTGATATCTCGGGTGCTATTACAGATAGCGCAATAAATCAAAGTGCATTGTCTGTAGGAGGCCCTGGCGCATGAATCTAGGCAGCGGGAACGACCTCGGACCACCAGGGGCCGAGAAAACCACCGTCTCATGGGGCCGGACACGCAGGGTCAGGGAAAAATCCAATATATATCTGGTGATATCTCGGTTGCTATTAGAGAGAGCGCAGTAAACCAAAGTGAATTATCTGCAGGCGGCCCTGGCGCATGCATCTGTGCAGCGGGAACGACCTCGGACCACCAGGGGCCGAGAAAACCACCGTCTCATGGGGCCGGACACTCTGGGTCAGGGAAAAATCCAATATATATCTGGTGATATCTCGGGTGCTATTAGAGATTGCGCAATAAATCAAAGTGGATTGTCTGTAGGAGTCCCTGGCGCATGAATCTGGCCAGCGGGAACGACCTCGGACCACCAGGGGCCGAGGAAACCACTGTCTCATGTGGCCGGACACTCAGGGTCAGGGAAAAATCCTATGTATATCCGGTGATATCTCGGGTGCTATTAGTGATAGCGCAATAAACCAAAGTGAATTATCTGCAGGCGGCCCTGGCGCATGCATCTGTGCAGCGGGAACGACCTCCGACCACCAGGGGCCGAGAAAACCACGGTCTCATGGGGCCGGACACTCAGGGTTAGGGAAAAATCCAATATATATCTGGTGATATCTCGGGTGCTATTACAGATAGCGCAATAAATCAAAGTGCATTGTCTGTAGGAGGCCCTGGCGCATGAATCTGTGCAGCGGCAACGACCTCGGACCACCAGGGACCGAGAAAACCACCGTCTCATGGTGCCGGACACTCAGGGTCAGGGAAAAATCCAATATATGTCTGGTGATATCTCGGGTGCTATTACAGATAGCGCAATAAATCAAAGTGCATTGTCTGTAGGAGGCCCTGGCGCATGATTCTGGGCAGCGGGAACGACCTCGGACCACCAGGGGCCGAGAAAATCACCGCCTCATGGGGCCGGTCTGTAAGGGACGGGGAAAAACCCAATATATAACTGGTGATATCTAGGGTGCTATTAGAGATAGCGCAATAAATCAAAGTGCATTGTCTGTAGGAGGCACTGGCGAATGAATCTGTGCAGCAGGAACGACCTCGGACCACCAGGGGCCGAGTAAATTACAGATATTCGGAATCCGTCACCCAAGGTCATGTAAAAATCCAGCATATATCTGGTGATATCTCGGGTGCTATTACAGATAGCGCAATAAATCAAAGTGCATTGTCTGTAGGAGGCCCTGGCGCATGAATCTAGGCAGCGGGAACGACCTCGGACCACCAGGGGCCGAGAAAACCACCGTCTCATGGGGCCGGACACGCAGGGTCAGTGGAAAATCCAATATATATCTGGTGATATCTCGGGTACTATTAGAGATAGCGCAATAAATCAAAGTGCATTGCCTGCAGGAGGCCCTGGCGTATGAACCTGTGCAGCGGGAACGACCTCGGACCACCAGGGGCCGAGAAAACAACCGACACATGGCGCCGGACACCCAAGGTCATGTAAATACCCAGGATGTATCTGATGATATCTCCGGTGCTATTAGAGATAGCGCAATAAATCAAAGTGCATTGTCTGCAGGAACCCCCGGGCGCATGAATCTGTGCAGCAGGATCGACCTCGGACCACCAGGGGCCGAGAAAATTACTAATATTCGGAATCCGTCACCCAACGTCATGTGATAATCCAGCATATATCTGGTGATATCTCGGGTGCTATTACAGATAGCGCAATAAATCAAAGTGCATTGTCTGTAGGAGGCCCTGGTGCATGAATCTGGGCAGCGGGAACGACCTCGGACCACCAGGGGCCGAGAAAACCACCGACACATGGCGCCGGACACCCAAGGTCATGTAAATACCCAGGATGTATCAGATGATATCTCGGGTGCTATTAGTGATAGCGCAATTACCCGAATTGAATTTTCTCCAGGAGGCCCTGGCGCATGAATCTGTGCAGCGGGAACGACCTCGGACCACCAGGGGCCGAGAAAACCTCCGTCTCATGGGGCCGGACACTCAGGGTCAGTGAAAAATCATATATATATCTGGTGATATCTCGGGTGCTATTACAGATAGCGCAATAAATCAAAGTGCATTGTCTGTAGGAGGCCCTGGCGCATGCATCTGTGCAGCGGGAACGACCTAGGACCACCAGGGGCCGAGAAAACCACCGTCTCATGGGGCCGGACACTCATGGGTCAGGGAAAAATCCAGCATATATCTGGTGATATCTCGGGTGCTATTACAGATAGCGCAATTAACCAAAGTGTATAATCTGCAGGAGGCCCTGGCGCATGCATCTGTGCAGCGGGTACGACCTCGGACCACCAGGGACCGAGAAAACCACCGACTCATGGGGCCGGATACTAAGGGGCAGGGAAAAATCCAATATATATCTGGTGATATCTCGGGTGCTATTAGAGATAGCGCAATAAATCAAAGTGCATTGTCTGTAGGAGGCACTGGCGAATGAATCTGTGCAGCAGGAACAACCTCGGACCACCAGGGGCCGAGTAAATTACAGATATTCGGAATCCGTCACCCAAGGTCATGTAAAAATCCAGAATATATCTGGTGATATCTCGGGTGCTATTACAGATAGCGCAATAAATCAAAGTGCATTGTCTGTAGGAGGCCCTGGCGCATGAATCTAGGCAGCGGGAACGACCTCGGACCACCAGGGGCCGAGAAAACCACCGTCTCATGGGGCCGGACACGCAGGGTCAGTGGAAAATCCAATATATATCTGGTGATATCTCGGGTGCTATTAGAGATAGCGCAATTAACCAAAGTGTATAATCTGCAGGAGGCCCTGGCGCATGCATCTGTGCAGCGGGAACGACCTCGGACCTCCAGGGGCCGAGAAAACCACCGTCGCATGGGGCCGGACACTCAGGGTCAGGGAAGAATCCAATATATATCTGGTGGTATCTCGGGTGCTATTAGAGATAGCACAATAAATCAAAGTGCATTGTCTGTAGGAGGCCCGGGCGCATGAATCTGGGCAGCGGGAACGACCTAGGACCACCAGGGGCCGAGAAAACCACCGTCTCATGGGGCCGGACACTCAGGGTCAGGGAAAAATCCAGCATATATCTGGTGATATCTCGGGTGCTATTAGAGATAGCGCAATAAGCCAAAGTGAATTATCTGCAGGAGGCCCTGGCGCATGAATCTGTGCAGCGGGAACGACCTCGTACGACCAGGGGCCGAGAAAACCACCGTCTCATGGGGCCGGAAACTCAGGGTCAGGGGAAAATCCAATATATATCTGGTGATATCTCGGGTGCTATTACAGATAGCGCAATAAATCAAAGTGCATTGTCCGTATGAGACCCTTGCGCATGAATCTGTGCAGCGGGTACGACCTCGGACCACCAGGGGCCGACGAAACCACCGTCTCATGGGGCCGGACACTCAGGGTCAGGGGAAAATCCAATATATATCTGGTGATATCTCGGGTGCTATAAGAGATAGCGCAATAAACCAAAGTGAATTATCTGCAGGCGGCCCTGGCGCATGCATCTGTGCAGCGGGAACGACCTCCGACCACCAGGGGCCGAGAAAACCACCGTCTCATGGGGCCGGACACTCAGGGTCAGGGAAAAATCCAATATATATCTGGTGATATCTCGGGTGCTATTACAGATAGCGCAATAAATCAAAGTGCATTGTCTGTAGGAGGCCCTGGCGCATGAATCTGTGCAGCGGCAACGACCTCGGACCACCAGGGGCCGAGAAAACCACCGTCTCATGGGGCCGGACGCTCAGGGTCGGGGAAAAATCCAATATATATCTGGTGATATCTCGGGTGCTATTACAGATAGCGCAATAAATCAATGTGCATTGTCTGTAGGAGTCCCTGGCGCATGAATCTGTGCAGCGCGAACGACCTCGGACCACCAGAGGCCGAGAAAACCACAGTCTCATGGGGCCGGACACTCTTGCTCAGGGGAAAATCCAATATATATCTGGTGATATCTCGGGTGCTATTAGAGATAGCGCAATAAACCAAAGTGAATTATCTGCAGGAGGCCCGGGCGCATGAATCTGTGAAGCGGGAACGACCTCGGACCACCAGGGGCCGAGAAAACCACCGACTCATGGGGCCGGATACTAAGGGGCAGGGAAAAATCCAATATATATCTGGTGATATCTCGGGTGCTATTAGAGATAGCGCAATAAACCAAAGTGCATTGTCTGCAGGAAGCCCTGGCGCATGATTCTGTGCAGCGGGAACGACCTCGGACCCCCAGGGGCCGAGAAAATCACCGCCTCATGGGGCCGGACTGTAAGGGACAGGGAAAAACCCAATATATATCTGGTGATATCTAGGGTGCTATTAGAGATAGCGCAATAAATCAAAGTGCATTGTCTGTAGGAGGCACTGGCGAATGAATCTGTGCAGCAGGAACGACCTCGGACCACCAGCGGCCGAGTAAATTACAGATATTCGGAATCCGTCACCCAAGGTCATGTAAAAATCCAGAATATATCTGGTGATATCTCGGGTGCTATTACAGATAGCGCAATAAATCAAAGTGCATTGTCTGTAGGAGGCCCTGGCGCATGAATCTAGGCAGCGGGAACGACCTCGGACCACCAGGGGCCGAGAAAACCACCGTCTCATGGGGCCGGACACGCAGGGTCAGTGGAAAATCCAATATATATCTGGTGATATCTCGGGTGCTATTAGAGATAGCGCAATAAATCAAAGTGCATTGCCTGCAGGAGGCCCTGGCGTATGAATCTGTGCAGCGGGAACGACCTCGGACCACCAGGGGCCGAGAAAACCACAGTCTCATGGGGCCGGACACTCTTGGTCAGGGAAAAATCCAATATATATCTGGTGATATCTCGGGTGCTATTAGAGATTGCGCAATAAATCAAAGTGGATTGTCTGTAGGAGTCCCTGGCGCATGAATCTGGCCAGCGGGAACGACCTCGGACCACCAGGGGCCGAGGAAACCACTGTCTCATGTGGCCGGACACTCAGGGTCAGGGAAAAATCCTATGTATATCCGGTGATATCTCGGGTGCTATTAGTGATAGCGCAATAAACCAAAGTGAATTATCTGCAGGCGGCCCTGGCGCATGCATCTGTGCAGCGGGAACGACCTCCGACCACCAGGGGCCGAGAAAACCACGGTCTCATGGGGCCGGACACTCAGGGTCAGGGAAAAATCCAATATATATCTGGTGATATCTCGGGTGCTATTACAGATAGCGCAATAAATCAAAGTGCATTGTCTGTAGGAGGCCCTGGCGCATGAATCTGTGCAGCGGCAACGACCTCGGACCACAAGGGGCCGAGAAAACCACCGTCTCATGGTGCCGGACACTCAGGGTCAGGGAAAAATCCAATATACGTCTGGTGATATCTCGGGTGCTATTACAGATAGCGCAATAAATCAAAGTGCAATGTCTGTAGGAGGCCCTGGCGCATGAATGTGGGCAGCGGGAACGACCTCGGACCACCAAGGGCCGAGAAAACCACCGACACATGGCGCCGGACACACAAGGTCATGTAAATACCCAGGATGTATCTGATGATATCTCGGGTGCTATTAGAGATAGCGCAATTAACCAAAGTGAATTGTCTGCAAGAGGCCCTGGCGCATGCATCTGTGAAGCGGGAACGACCTCGGACCACCAGGGGCCGAGAAAACCACCGTCTCATGGGGCCGGACGCTCAGGGTCGGGGAAAAATCCAATATATATCTGGTGATATCTCGGGTGCTATTACAGATAGCGCAATAAATCAATGTGCATTGTCTGTAGGAGTCCCTGGCGCATGAATCTGTGCAGCGCGAACGACCTCGGACCACCAGAGGCCGAGAAAACCACAGTCTCATGGGGCCGGACACTCTTGCTCAGGGGAAAATCCAATATATATCTGGTGATATCTCGGGTGCTATTAGAGATAGCGCAATAAACCAAAGTGAATTATCTGCAGGAGGCCCGGGCGCATGAATCTGTGAAGCGGGAACGACCTCGGACCACCAGGGGCCGAGAAAACCACCGTCTCATGGGGCCGGAAACTCAGGGTCAGGGGAAAATACAATATATATCTGGTGATATCTCGGGTGCTATTACAGATAGCGCAATAAATCAAAGTGCATTGTCCGTATGAGACCCTTGCGCATGAATCTGTGCAGCGGGTACGACCTCGGACCACCAGGGACCGAGAAAACCACCGACTCATGGGGCCGGATACTAAGGGGCAGGGAAAAATCCAATATATATCTGGTGATATCTCGGGTGCTATTAGAGATAGCGCAATAAACCAAAGTGCATTGTCTGCAGGAAGCCCTGGCGCATGATTCTGTGCAGCGGGAACGACCTCGGACCCCCAGGGGCCGAGAAAATCACCGCCTCATGGGGCCGGACTGTAAGGGACAGGGAAAAACCCAATATATATCTGGTGATATCTAGGGTGCTATTAGAGATAGCGCAATAAATCAAAGTGCATTGTCTGTAGGAGGCACTGGCGAATGAATCTGTGCAGCAGGAACGACCTCGGACCACCAGCGGCCGAGTAAATTACAGATATTCGGAATCCGTCACCCAAGGTCATGTAAAAATCCAGAATATATCTGGTGATATCTCGGGTGCTATTACAGATAGCGCAATAAATCAAAGTGCATTGTCTGTAGGAGGCCCTGGCGCATGAATCTAGGCAGCGGGAACGACCTCGGACCACCAGGGGCCGAGAAAACCACCGTCTCATGGGGCCGGACACGCAGGGTCAGGGAAAAATCCAATATATATCTGGTGATATCTCGGTTGCTATTAGAGAGAGCGCAGTAAACCAAAGTGAATTATCTGCAGGCGGCCCTGGCGCATGCATCTGTGCAGCGGGAACGACCTCGGACCACCAGGGGCCGAGAAAACCACCGTCACATGGGGCCGGACACTCTGGGTCAGGGAAAAATCCAATATATATCTGGTGATATCTCGGGTGCTATTAGAGATTGCGCAATAAATCAAAGTGGATTGTCTGTAGGAGTCCCTGGCGCATGAATCTGGCCAGCGGGAACGACCTCGGACCACCAGGGGCCGAGGAAACCACTGTCTCATGTGGCCGGACACTCAGGGTCAGGGAAAAATCCTATGTATATCCGGTGATATCTCGGGTGCTATTAGTGATAGCGCAATAAACCAAAGTGAATTATCTGCAGGCGGCCCTGGCGCATGCATCTGTGCAGCGGGAACGACCTCCGACCACCAGGGGCCGAGAAAACCACGGTCTCATGGGGCCGGACACTCAGGGTTAGGGAAAAATCCAATATATATCTGGTGATATCTCGGGTGCTATTACAGATAGCGCAATAAATCAAAGTGCATTGTCTGTAGGAGGCCCTGGCGCATGAATCTGTGCAGCGGCAACGACCTCGGACCACCAGGGACCGAGAAAACCACCGTCTCATGGTGCCGGACACTCAGGGTCAGGGAAAAATCCAATATATGTCTGGTGATATCTCGGGTGCTATTACAGATAGCGCAATAAATCAAAGTGCATTGTCTGTAGGAGGCCCTGGCGCATGATTCTGGGCAGCGGGAACGACCTCGGACCACCAGGGGCCGAGAAAATCACCGCCTCATGGGGCCGGTCTGTAAGGGACGGGGAAAAACCCAATATATAACTGGTGATATCTAGGGTGCTATTAGAGATAGCGCAATAAATCAAAGTGCATTGTCTGTAGGAGGCACTGGCGAATGAATCTGTGCAGCAGGAACGACCTCGGACCACCAGGGGCCGAGTAAATTACAGATATTCGGAATCCGTCACCCAAGGTCATGTAAAAATCCAGCATATATCTGGTGATATCTCGGGTGCTATTACAGATAGCGCAATAAATCAAAGTGCATTGTCTGTAGGAGGCCCTGGCGCATGAATCTAGGCAGCGGGAACGACCTCGGACCACCAGGGGCCGAGAAAACCACCGTCTCATGGGGCCGGACACGCAGGGTCAGTGGAAAATCCAATATATATCTGGTGATATCTCGGGTACTATTAGAGATAGCGCAATAAATCAAAGTGCATTGCCTGCAGGAGGCCCTGGCGTATGAACCTGTGCAGCGGGAACGACCTCGGACCACCAGGGGCCGAGAAAACAACCGACACATGGCGCCGGACACCCAAGGTCATGTAAATACCCAGGATGTATCTGATGATATCTCCGGTGCTATTAGAGATAGCGCAATAAATCAAAGTGCATTGTCTGCAGGAACCCCCGGGCGCATGAATCTGTGCAGCAGGATCGACCTCGGACCACCAGGGGCCGAGAAAATTACTAATATTCGGAATCCGTCACCCAACGTCATGTGATAATCCAGCATATATCTGGTGATATCTCGGGTGCTATTACAGATAGCGCAATAAATCAAAGTGCATTGTCTGTAGGAGGCCCTGGTGCATGAATCTGGGCAGCGGGAACGACCTCGGACCACCAGGGGCCGAGAAAACCACCGACACATGGCGCCGGACACCCAAGGTCATGTAAATACCCAGGATGTATCAGATGATATCTCGGGTGCTATTAGTGATAGCGCAATTACCCGAATTGAATTTTCTCCAGGAGGCCCTGGCGCATGAATCTGTGCAGCGGGAACGACCTCGGACCACCAGGGGCCGAGAAAACCTCCGTCTCATGGGGCCGGACACTCAGGGTCAGTGAAAAATCATATATATATCTGGTGATATCTCGGGTGCTATTACAGATAGCGCAATAAATCAAAGTGCATTGTCTGTAGGAGGCCCTGGCGCATGCATCTGTGCAGCGGGAACGACCTAGGACCACCAGGGGCCGAGAAAACCACCGTCTCATGGGGCCGGACACTCATGGGTCAGGGAAAAATCCAGCATATATCTGGTGATATCTCGGGTGCTATTACAGATAGCGCAATTAACCAAAGTGTATAATCTGCAGGAGGCCCTGGCGCATGCATCTGTGCAGCGGGTACGACCTCGGACCACCAGGGACCGAGAAAACCACCGACTCATGGGGCCGGATACTAAGGGGCAGGGAAAAATCCAATATATATCTGGTGATATCTCGGGTGCTATTAGAGATAGCGCAATAAATCAAAGTGCATTGTCTGTAGGAGGCACTGGCGAATGAATCTGTGCAGCAGGAACAACCTCGGACCACCAGGGGCCGAGTAAATTACAGATATTCGGAATCCGTCACCCAAGGTCATGTAAAAATCCAGAATATATCTGGTGATATCTCGGGTGCTATTACAGATAGCGCAATAAATCAAAGTGCATTGTCTGTAGGAGGCCCTGGCGCATGAATCTAGGCAGCGGGAACGACCTCGGACCACCAGGGGCCGAGAAAACCACCGTCTCATGGGGCCGGACACGCAGGGTCAGTGGAAAATCCAATATATATCTGGTGATATCTCGGGTGCTATTAGAGATAGCGCAATAAATCAAAGTGCATTGCCTGCAGGAGGCCCTGGCGTATGAATCTGTGCAGCGGGAACGACCTCGGACCACCAGGGGCCGAGAAAACAACCGACACATGGCGCCGGACACCCAAGGTCATGTAAATACCCAGGATGTATCTGATGATATCTCCGGTGCTATTAGAGATAGCGCAATAAATCAAAGTGCATTGTCTGTAGGAGGCCCTGGCGCATGAATCTAGGCAGCGGGAACGACCTCGGACCACGAGAGTCCGAGAAAACCACAGTCTCATGGGGCCGGACACTCTTGGTCAGGGAAAAATCCAATATATATCTGGTGATATCTCGGTTGCTATTAGAGAGAGCGCAGTAAACCAAAGTGAATTATCTGCAGGCGGCCCTGGCGCATGCATCTGTGCAGCGGGAACGACCTCGGACCACCAGGGGCCGAGAAAACCACCGTCTCATGGGGCCGGACACTCTGGGTCAGGGAAAAATCCAATATATATCTGGTGATATCTCGGGTGCTATTAGAGATAGCGCAATAAATCAAAGTGGATTGTCTGTAGGAGTCCCTGGCGCATGAATCTGGCCAGCGGGAACGACCTCGGACCACCAGGGGCCGAGGAAACCACTGTCTCATGCGGCCGGACACTCAGGGTCAGGGAAAAATCCTATGTATATCCGGTGATATCTCGGGTGCTATTACAGATAGCGGAATAAATCAAAGTGCAATGTCTGTAGGAGGCCCTGGCGCACGAATGTGGGCAGCGGGAACGACCTCGGACCACCAAGGGCCGAGAAAATCACCGACACATGGCGCCGGACACACAAGGTCATGTAAATACCCAGGATGTATCTGATGATATCTCGGGTGCTATTAGAGATAGCGCAATAAATGAAAGTGCATTGTCTGCAGGGAGCCCTGGCGCATGATTCTGTGCAGCGGGAACGACCTGCGACCACCAGGGGCCGAGAAAACAACGGTCTCATGGGGCCGGTCACTCAGGGTCAGGGAAAAATCCAATATATATCTGGTGATATCTCGGGTGCTGTTACAGATAGCGCAATAAATCAAAGTGCATTGTCTGTAGGAGGCCCTGGCGCATGATTCTGGGCAGCGGGAACGACCTCGGACCACCAGGGGCCGAGAAAATCACCGCCTCATGGGGCCGGACTGTAAGGGACGCGGAAAAACCCAATATATATCTGGTGATATCTAGGGTGCTATTAGAGATAGCGCAATAAATCAAAGTGCATTGCCTGCAGGAGGCCCTGGCGTATGAATCTGTGCAGCGGGAACGACCTCGGACCACCAGGGGCCGAGAAAACAACCGACACATGGCGCCGGACACCCAAGGTCATGTAAATACCCAGGATGTATCTGATGATATCTCCGGTGCTATTAGAGATAGCGCAATAAATCAAAGTGCATTGTCTGCAGGAAGCCCTGGCGCATGAATCTGTGCAGCAGGATCGACCTCGGACCACCAGGGGCCGAGAAAATTACTGATATTCGGAATCCGTCACCCAACGTCATGTGATAATCCAGCATATATCTGGTGATATCTCGGGTGCTATTACAGATAGCGCAATAAACCAAAGTGCATTGTCTGTAGGAGGCCCTGGTGCATGAATCTGGGCAGCGGGAACGACCTTGGACCACCAGGGGCCGAGAAAACCACTGTCTCATGGGGCCGGACACGCAGGGTCAGTGGAAAATCCAATATATATCTGGTGATATCTCGGGTGCTATTAGAGATAGCGCAATAAATCAAAGTGCATTGCCTGTAGGAGGCACTGGCGAATGAATCTGTGCAGGAGGAACGACCTCGGACCACCAGGGGCCGAGTAAATTACAGATATTCGGAATCCGTCACCCAAGGTCATGTAAAAATCCAGAATATATCTGGTGATATCTCGGGTGCTATTACAGATAGCGCAATAAATCAAAGTGCATTGTCTGTAGGAGGCCCTGGCGCATGAATCTAGGCAGCGGGAACGACCTCGGACGACCAGGGGCCGAGAAAACCACCGTCTCATGGGGCCGGACACTCTTGGTCAGGGAAAAATCCAATATATATCTGGTGATATCTCGGTTGCTATTAGAGAGAGCGCAGTAAACCAAAGTGAATTATCTGCAGGCGGCCCTGGCGCATGCATCTGTGCAGCGGGAACGACCTCGGGCCACCAGGGGCCGAGAAAACCACCGTCTCATGGGGCCGGACACGCAGGGTCAGGGAAAAATCCAATATATATCTGGTGATATCTCGGGTGCTATTAGAGATAGCGCAATAAACCAAAGTGAATTATCTGCAGGAGGCCCTGGCGCACGAATCTGTGCGCGCCGGAACGACCTCGGACCACCAGGGGCCGAGAAAACCACCGTCACATGGCGCCGGACACCCAAGGTCATGTAAATACCCAGGATGTATCTGATGATATCTCGGGTGCTATTAGAGATAGCGCAATTAACCAAATTGAATTATCTCCAGGAGGCCCTGGCGCATGAATCTGTGCAGCGGGAACGACCTCGGACCACCAGGGGCCGAGAAAACCTCCGTCTCATGGGGCCGGACACTCAGGGTCAGTGAAAAATCCAATATATGTCTGGTGATATCTCGGGTGCTATTACAGATAGCGCAATAAATCAAAGTGCATTGTCTGTAGGAGGCCCTGGCGCATGAATCTGTGCAGCGGGAACGACCTCGGACCACCAGGGGCCGAGAAAACCTCCGTCTCATGGGGCCGGACACTCAGGGTCAGTGAAAAATCCAATATATGTCTGGTGATATCTCGGGTGCTATTACAGATAGCGCAATAAACCAAAGTGCATTGTCTGCACGAAGCCCTGACGCATGAATCTGTGCAGCGGGAACGACCTCGGACCACCAGGGGCCGCGAAAACCACAGTCTCATGAGGACGAGAACTCAGGGTCAGGCAAAAATCCAATATATATATGGTGATTTCTCGGGTGCTATTACAGATAGCGCAATAAACCAAAGTGCTTTGTCTGCGGGAGGCCCTGGCGCATGAATCTGTGCAGCGGCAAAGACCTCGGAGAACCAGGGGCCGTGAAAACCACCGACACATGGGGCCGGACACTCAGGGTCAGGGAAAAATCCTATGTATATCCGGTGATATCTCGGGTGCTATTACAGATAGCGGAATAAATCAAAGAGAATTGTCTGTAGAAGGCCCTGGCGCATGAATCTGTGCAGCGGCAACGACCTCGGACCACCAGGGGCCGACAAAACCACCGTCTCATGGTGACGGACACTCAGTGTCAGGGAAAAATCCAATATATGTCTGGTGATATCTCGGGTGCTATTACAGATAGCGCAATAAATCAAAGTGCAGTGTCTGTAGGAGGCCCTGGCGCATGAATCTGGGCAGCGGGAACGACCTCGGACCACCAAGGGCCGAGAAAACCACAGACACATGGCGCCGGACACACAAGGTCATGTAAATACCCAGGATGTATCTGATGATATCTCGGGTGCTATTAGAGATAGCGCAATAAATCAAAGTGCATTGTCTGTAGGAGGCCCTGGCGCATGAATCTGTGCAGCGGGAACGACCTCGGACGACCAGGGGCCGAGAAAACCACCGTCTCATGGGGCCGGACACTCAGGGTCAGGGGAAAATCCAATATATATCTGGTGTTATCTCGGGTGCTATTAGAGATAGCGCAATAAACCAAAGTTAATTATCTGCAGGAGGCCCTGGCGCATGCATCTGTGCAGCGAGAACGACCTCGGACCACCAGGGGCCGAGAAAACCACCGTCTCATGGGGCCGGACACTCAGGGTCAGGGAAAAATCCAATATATATCTGGTGATATCTCGGGTGCTATTACAGATAGCGCAATAAATCAATGTGCATTGTCTGTAGGAGTCCCTGGCGGATGAATCTGTCCAGCGGGAACGACCTCGGACCACCAGAGGCCGAGAAAACCACAGTCTCATGGGGCCGGACACTCTTGCTCAGGGGAAAATCCAATATATATCTGGTGATATCTCGGGTGCTATTAGAGATAGCGCAATAAACCAAAGTGCATTATCTGCAGGAGGCCCTGGCGCATGAATCTGTGCAGCGGGAACGACCTAGGACCACCAGGTGCCGAGAAAACCACAGTCTCATGGGGCCGGACACTCAGGGTCTGGGGAAAATTCTATATATATCTGGTGATATCTCGGGTGCTATTAGAGATAGCGCAATAAACCAGAGTGAATTATCTGCAGGAGGCTCTGGCGCATGAATCTGTGCAGCGGGAACGACCTCGGGCCACCAGGGGCCGAGAAAACCACCGTCTCATGGGGCCGGACACTCAGGGTCAGGGAAAAATCCAATATATGTCTGGTGATATCTCGGGTGCTATTACAGATAGCGCAATAAATCAAAGTGCAATGTCTGTAGGAGGCCCTGGCGCATGAATCTGGGCAGCGGGAACGACCTCGGACCACCAAGGGCCGAGAAAACCACCGACACATGGCGCCGGACACACAAGGTCATGTAAATACCCAGGATGTATCTGATGATATCTCGGGTGCTATTAGAGATAGCGCAATAAATCAAAGTGCATTGTCTGTAGGAGGCCCTGGCGCATGAATCTGTGCAGCGGGAACGACCTCGGACGACCAGGGGACGAGAAAACCACCGTCTCATGGGGCCGGACACTCAGGGTCAGGGGAAAATCCAATATATATCTGGTGTTATCTCGGGTGCTATTAGAGATAGCGCAATAAACCAAAGTTAATTATCTGCAGGAGGCCCTGGCGCATGCATCTGTGCAGCGAGAACGACCTCGGACCACCAGGGGCCGAGAAAACCACCGTCTCATGGGGCCGGACACTCAGGGTCAGGGAAAAATCCAATATATATCTGGTGATATCTCGGGTGCTATTACAGATAGCGCAATAAATCAATGTGCATTGTCTGTAGGAGTCCCTGGCGGATGAATCTGTGCAGCGGGAACGACCTCGGACCACCAGAGGCCGAGAAAACCACAGTCTCATGGGGCCGGACACTCTTGCTCAGGGGAAAATCCAATATATATCTGGTGATATCTCGGGTGCTATTAGAGATAGCGCAATAAACCAAAGTGCATTATCTGCAGGAGGCCCTGGCGCATGAATCTGTGCAGCGGGAACGACCTAGGACCACCAGGTGCCGAGAAAACCACAGTCTCATGGGGCCGGACACTCAGGGTCTGGGGAAAATTCTATATATATCTGGTGATATCTCGGGTGCTATTAGAGATAGCGCAATAAACCAGAGTGAATTATCTGCAGGAGGCTTTGGCGCATGAATCTGTGCAGCGGGAACGACCTCGGGCCACCAGGGGCCGAGAAAACCACCGTCTCATGGGGCCGGACACTCAGTGTCATGGAAAAATCAAATATATATCTGGTGATATCTCGGGTGCTATTACAGATAGCGCGATAAATCAAAGTGCATTGTCTGTAGGAGGCCCTGGCGCATGAATCTGTGCGGCGGGAACGACCTCGTACCTCCAGGGGCTGAGAAAACCAAAGTCTCATGGGGCCGGAAACTCAGGGAAAGGGAAAAATCCAATATATATCTGGCGATATCTCGGGTGCTATTAGAGATACCGCAATAAACCAAAGTGAATTATCTGCAGGAGGCCCTGGCGCATGAATCTGTTCAATGGGAACGACCTCGGATCACCAGGGGACGAGACAACCACCGTCTCATGGGGTCGGACACTCAGGGTCAGGGGAAAATCCAATATATATCTGGTCATATCTCGGGTGCTATTACAAATAGCGCAATAAATCAAAGTACATTGTCTGTAAGAGGAACTGGCGCATGAATCAGTGCAGCGGGAGCGACCTCGGACCACCAGGGGCCGAGAAAACCACCGTCTCATGGGGCCGGACACGCAGGGTCAGGGGAAAATACAATATATATCTGGTGATATCTCGGGTGCTATTACAGATAGCGCAATAAACCAACGTGCATTGTCTGTAGGAGGCCCTGGCGCATGAATCTGTCCAGCGGGAAGGACCTCGGACCACCAGGGGCCGAGAAAACCACCGTCTCATGGGGCCGGACACTCAGGGTCAGGGGTAAATCCAATATACATCTAGTGATATCTCGGGTGCTATTAGAGATAGCGCAGTAAACCAAAGTGAATTATCTGCAGGAGGCCCTGGCGCATGCATCTGTGCAGCGGGAACCACCTCGGACCACCAGGGGCCAAGAAAACCACCGTCTCATGGGGCCGGACACTCAGGGTCATGGGAAAATCCTATATATATCTGGTGATATCTCGGGTGCTATTAGAGATAGCGCAACAAATCAAAGTGCATTGTCTGTAGGAGGCCCTGGCGCATGAATCTGGCCAGCGGGAACGACCTCGGACCACCAGGAGCCGAGAAAACCACCGTCTCATGGGGCCGGACACTCAGGGTCGGGGGAAAATCCAATATATATGTGGTGATATCTCGGGTGCTATTAGAGATAGCGCAATAAATCAAAGTGCATTGTCCGTAGGAGGCCCTTGCGCATGAATCTGTGCAGCAGGAACGACATCGGACCACCAGGGGCCGAGAAAACCACCGTCTCATGGGGTCGGACACTCAGGGTCAGGGGAAAATCCAATATATATCTGGTGATATCTCGGGTGCTATTAGAGATAGCGCAATAATCCAAAGTGAAATATCTGCAGGAGGCCCTGGCGCATGAATCTGCGCAGCGGGAACGACCTCGGACCACCAGGGGCCGAGAAAACCACCGTCTCATGGGGTCGGACACTCAGGGTCAGGGGAAAATCCAATATATATCTGGTGATATCTCGGGTGCTATTAGAGATAGCGCAATAAACCAAAGTGCATTGTCTGTAGGAGGCCCTGGCGCATGAATCTGTGCAGCGGGAACGACCTCGGACCACCAGGGGCCGAGAAAATCACAGTCTCATGGGGCCCGACACTCAGGGTCAGGGGAAAATCAAATATATATCTGGTGATATCTCGGGTGCTATTACAGATAGCGCGATAAATCAGAGTGCATTGTCTGTAGGAGGCCCTGGCGCATGAATCTGGTCAGCGGGAACAACCTCGGACCACCAGGGGTCGAGAAAAACACCGTCTCATGGGGCCGGACACTCAGGGTCAGGGGAAAATCCAATATATATTTGGTGATATCTCGGGTGCTATTAGAGATAGCGCAATAAACCAAAGTGAATTATCCGCAGGGGACCCTGGCGCATGCATCTGTGCAGCGGGAACGACCTCGGACCACCAGGGGCCGAGAAAACCACCGTCTCATGGGGCCGGACACTCAGGGTCCGAGAAAAATCCAATATATATCTTGTGATATCTCGGGTGCTATTAGAGATAGCGCAATAAATCAAAGTGTATTGTCCATAGGAGGCCCTTGCGCATGAATCTGTGCAGCAGGAACGACATCGGACCACCAGGGGCCGAGAAAATTACAGATTTCCAGTACCCGTCACCCAATGTCATGTAAAAATGCAATATATATCTGGCGATATCTCGGGTTCTATTACAGATAGCGCGATAAATCAAAGTGCATTGTCTGCAGGAAGCCCTGGCGCATGAGTGCGTGCAGCGGGAACGACCTCGGACCACCAGGGACCGAGAAAACCACCGTCTCATGAGGCCGGACACTCAGTGTCAGGGAAAAGTCAAATATATATCTGGTGATATCTCGGGTGCTATTACAGATAGCGCAATAAATCAAAGTGCATTGTCTGTAGGAGGCCCTGGCGCATGAATCTGTGCAGCGGGAACGACCTCGGATCACCAGGGGACGTGACAACCACCGTCTCATGGGGTCGGACACTCAGGTTCCGAGAAAAATCCAATATATATCTGGTCATATCTCGGGTGCTATTACAAATAGCGCAATAAATCAAAGTACATTGTCTATAAGAGGCCCTGGCGCATGAATCTGTGCAGCGGGAGCGACCTCGGACCACCAGGGGCCGAGAAAACCACCGTCTCATGTGGCCGGTCACGCAGGGTCAGGGGAAAATACAATATATATCTGGTCATATCTCGGGTGCTATTAGAGATAGCGCAATAATCCAACGTGAATTATCTGCAGGAGGCCCTGGCGCATGCATCTGTGCAGCGGGAACGACCTCGAACCACCAGGGGCCGAGAAAACCACCGTCTCATGGGGCCGGACACTCAGGGTCAGGGAAAAATCCAATATATATCTGGTGATATCTCGGGTGCTATTAGAGATAGCGCGATAAATCAAGGTGCATTGTCTGCAGGAGGCCCTGGCGCAAGAATCAGTGAAGCAGGAACGTCCTCTGCCCTCCAGGGGCCGAGAAACTTACAGATTTTCGGTGTCCGTCACCCAAAGTCATGTAAAAATCCAGTATATATACGGTGCTTTCTCGGGTGCTATTACAGATAGCGCAATAAATCAAAGTGCATTGTCTGTAGAAGGCCCTGCCGCATGAATCTGTGCAGCGGGAAGGACCTCGGACCACCAGGGGCCGAGAAAACCACTGTCTCATGGGGCCGGTCACTCAGGGTCAGGGAAAAATCCAATATATATCTGGTGATATCGCGGGTGCTATTACAGATAGCGCAATAAATCAAAGTGCATTGTTTGCAGAAGGCACTGGCGCATGAATCTGTGCAGCGGGAACGTCCTCGAACAACCAGCGGCCGAGAAAACCACCGTCTCATGGGGCCGGACACTCAGTGTCATGGAAAAATCAAATATATATCTGGTGATATCTCGGGTGCTATTACAGATAGCGCAATAAATCAAAGTGCATTGTCTGTAGGACGCCCTGGCGCATGAATCTGTGCAGCGGGAACGACCTCGTACCTCCAGGGGCTGTGAAAACCACAGTCTCATGGGGCCGGACACTCAGGGAAAGGGAAAAATCCAATATATATCTGGCGATATCTCGGGTGCTATTAGAGATAGCGCAATAAACCAAAGTGAATTATCTGCAGGAGGCCCTGGCGCATGAATCTGTGCTGCGGGAACGACCTCGGATCACCAGGGGACGAGACAACCACCGTCTCATGGGGTCGGACACTCAGGGTCAGGGGAAAATCCAATATATATCTGGTCATATCTCGGGTGCTATTACAAATAGCGCAATAAATCAAAGTACATTGTCTGTAAGAGGCCCTGGCGCATGAATCTGTGCAGCGGGAGCGACCTCGGACCACCAGGGGCCGAGAAAACCACCGTCTCATGGGGCGGACACTCAGGGTCACGGAAAAATCCAATATATATCTGGTGATATCTCGGGTGCTATTAGAGATAGCGCAATAAACCAAAGTGAATTATCTGCAGGAGGCCATGGCGCATGAATCTGAGCAGCGGGAAAGACCTCGGACCACCAGGGGCCGAGAAAACCACCGTCTCATGGGGCCGAACACTCAGGGTCAGGGAAAAATCCAATATATATCTGGTGATATCTCGGGTACTATTACAGATAGAGCAATAAATCAAAGTGCATTGTCTGTAGGAGGCCCTGGCGCATGGATCTGTGCAGCGGGAACGACCTCGGACCACCAGGGGCCGAGAAAACCACAGTCTCATGGGGCCGGACACTCAGGGTCAGGGGAAAATCCAATATATATCTGGTGATATCTCGGGTGCTATTAGAGATAGCGCAATAAACCAAACTGAATTATCTGCAGGAGGCCCTGGCGCATGAATATGTGCAGCGGGAACGACCTCGGACCACCAGGGGCCGAGAAAACCACCGTCTCACGGGGCCGGACACTCAGTGTCAGGGAAAAATCCAATATATGTCTGGTGATATCTCTGGTGCTGTTACAAATAGCGCAATAAATTAAAGTGCATTGTTTGTAGGAGGCCCTGGCGCATGAGTCTGTTCAGCGGGAACGTCCTCGGACCACCAGGGGCCGAGAAAACCACCGTCTCATGGGGCCGGACACTCAGGGACAGGAAAAATCCAATACATATCTGGTGATATCTCGGGTGCTATTACAGATAGCGCAATAAATCAAAGTGCATTGTTTGTAGGAGGCCCTGGCGCATGAGTCTGTTCAGCGGGAACGACCTCGGACCACCAGGGGCCGAGACAACCACAGTCTCATGGGGCCGGACACTCAGGGTCAGCGGAAAATCCAATATATATCTGGTGATATCTCGGGTGCTGTTAGAGATAGCGCAATAAACCAAAGTGAATTATCTGCAGGAGGCCATGGCGCATGAATCTGTGCAGCGGGAAAGACCTCGGACCACCAGGGACCGAGAAAAACACCGTATCATGGGGCCGGACACTCAGGGCCAGGGGAAAATCCAATGTATATCTGGTGATATCTCGGGTGCTATTAGAGATAGCGCAATAAACCAAAGTGAATTATCTGCAGGAGGCCATGGCGCATGAATCTGTGCAGCGGGAAAGACCTCGGACCACCAGGGGCCGAGAAAACCACCGTCTCATGGGGCCGGACCTTCAGGGTCAGGGAAAAATCCAATATATATCTGGTGATATCTCGGGTGCTATTAGAGATAGCGCAATAAACCAAAGAGAATTATCAGCAGGAGGCCCCGGCGCATGAATCTCTGCAGCGGGAACGACCTCGGACCACCAGGGGCCGAGAAAACCACCGTCTCACGGGGCCGGACACTCAGTGTCAGGGAAAAATCCAATATATGTCTGGTGATATCTCGGGTGCTATTACAAATAGCGCAATAAATAAAAGTGCAATGTCTGTAGGAGGCCCTGGCGCATGAATCTGTCTAGCGGGAACGACCTCGGACCACCAGCGGCCGAGAAAACCACCGTCTCATGGGGCCGGACACTCAGGGCCAGGGAAAAATCCAATATATATCTGGTGATATCTCGGGTGCTATTACAGATAGCGCAATAAACCAAAGTGAATTATCTGCAGGAGGCCCTGGCGCATGAATCTGTGCAGCGGGAACGACCTCGGGCCACCAGGGGCCGAGAAAACCACAGTCTCATGGGGGCGGACACTCAGGGTAAGGGGAAAATCCAATATATTTCTGATGATATCTCGGGTGCTATTACAGATAGCGCAATAAATCAAAGTGCATTGTCTGTAGGAGGCCCTGGCGCATGAATCTGTCCAGCGGAAACGACCTCGGACCATCAGGGGCCGAGAGAACCACCGTCTCATGGGGCCGGACACTCAGGGCCAGGGAAAAATCCAATATATATCTGGTGATATCTCGGGTGCTATTACAGATAGCGCAATAAACCAAAGTGAATTATCTGCAGGAGGCCCTGGCGCATGAATCTGTGCAGCGGGAACGACCTCGGACCACCAGGGGCCGAGAAAACCACAGTCACATGGGGGCGGACACTCAGGGTAAGGGGAAAATCCAATATATTTCTGATGATATCTCGGGTGCTATTACAGATAGCGCAATAAATCAAAGTGCAATGTCTGTAGGAGGCCCTGGCGCATGAATCTGTCTAGCGGGAACGACCTCGGACCACCAGGGGCCGAGAAAACCACCGTCTCATGGGGCCGGACACTCAGGGCCAGGGAAAAATCCAATATATATCTGGTGATATCTCGGGTGCTATTACAGATAGCGCAATAAACCAAAGTGAATTATCTGCAGGAGGCCCTGGCGCATGAATCTGTGCAGCGGGAACGACCTCGGACCACCAGGGGCCGAGAAAACCACAGTCTCATGGGGGCGGACACTCAGGGTAAGGGGAAAAGCCAATATATTTCTGATGATATCTCGGGTGCTATTACAGATAGCGCAATAAATCAAAGTGCATTGTCTGTAGGAGGCCCTGGCGCATGAATCTGTCCAGCGGAAACGACCTCGGCTCAGGGTCCGAGAGAACCACCGTCTCATGGGGCCGGACACTCAGGGCCAGGGAAAAATCCAATATATATCTGGTGATATCTCGGGTGCTATTACAGATAGCGCAATAAACCAAAGTGAATTATCTGCTGGAGGCCCTGGCGCATGATTCTGTGCAGCGGGAACGACCTCGGACCACCAGGGACCGAGAAAACCACCGTCTCATGGGGCCGAACACTCAGGGTCAGGGAAAAATCCAATATATATCTGGTGATATCTCGGGCGCTATTATAGATAGAGCAATAAATCAAAGTGCATTGTCTGTAGGAGGCCCTGGCGCATGGATCTGTGCAGCGGGATCGACCTCGGACCACCAGGGGCCGAGAAAACCACCGTCTCATGGGGCCGGACACTCAGGGACAGGAAAAATCCAATACATATCTGGTGATATCTCGGGTGCTATTACAGATAGCGCAATAAATCAAAGTGCATTGTTTGTAGGAGGCCCTGGCGCATGAGTCTGTTCAGTGAGAACGACCTCGGGCCACCAGGGTCCGAGAAAACCACAGTCTCATGGGGCCGGACACTCAGGGTCAGGGAAAAATCCAATATATATCTGGTGATGTCTCGGGTGCTATTAGAGATAGCGCAATAAACCAAAGTGCATTGTCTGTAGGAGGCCCTGGCGCATGAATCTGTGCAGCGGGAACGACCTCGGACCACCATGGGCCGAGAAAACCACAGTCTCATGGGGCGGGACACTCAGGGTCAGGGGAAAATCCAATATATATCTGGTGATATCTCGGGTGCTATTAGAGATAGCGCAATAAACCAAAGTGAATTATCTGCAGGAGGCCATGGCGCATGAATCTGAGCAGCGGGAAAGACCTCGGACCACCAGGGGCCGAGAAAACCACCGTCTCATGGGGCGGACACTCAGGGTCACGGAAAAATCCAATATATATCTGGTGATATCTCGGGTGCTATTAGAGATAGCGCAATAAACCAAAGTGCATTATCTGCAGGAGGCCATGGCGCATGAATCTGAGCAGCGGGAAAGACCTCGGACCACCAGGGGCCGAGAAAACCACCGTCTCATGGGGCCGAACACTCAGGGTCAGGGAAAAATCCAATATATATCTGGTGATATCTCGGGTACTATTACAGATAGAGCAATAAATCAAAGTGCATTGTCTGTAGGAGGCCCTGGCGCATGGATCTGTGCAGCGGGAACGACCTCGGACCACCAGGGGCCGAGAAAACCACAGTCTCATGGGGCCGGACACTCAGGGTCAGGGGAAAATCCAATATATATCTGGTGATATCTCGGGTGCTATTAGAGATAGCGCAATAAACCAAACTGAATTATCTGCAGGAGGCCCTGGCGCATGAATATGTGCAGCGGGAACGACCTCAGACCACCAGGGGCCGAGAAAACCACCGTCTCACGGGGCCGGACACTCAGTGTCAGGGAAAAATCCAATATATGTCTGGTGATATCTCTGGTGCTGTTACAAATAGCGCAATAAATTAAAGTGCATTGTTTGTAGGAGGCCCTGGCGCATGAGTCTGTTCAGCGGGAACGTCCTCGGACCACCAGGGGCCGAGAAAACCACCGTCTCATGGGGCCGGACACTCAGGGACAGGAAAAATCCAATACATATCTGGTGATATCTCGGGTGCTATTACAGATAGCGCAATAAATCAAAGTGCATTGTTTGTAGGAGGCCCTGGCGCATGAGTCTGTTCAGCGGGAACGACCTCGGACCACCAGGGGCCGAGACAACCACAGTCTCATGGGGCCGGACACTCAGGGTCAGCGGAAAATCCAATATATATCTGGTGATATCTCGGGTGCTGTTAGAGATAGCGCAATAAACCAAAGTGAATTATCTGCAGGAGGCCATGGCGCATGAATCTGTGCAGCGGGAAAGACCTCGGACCACCAGGGGCCGAGAAAAACACCGTATCATGGGGCCGGACACTCAGGGCCAGGGGAAAATCCAATGTATATCTGGTGATATCTCGGGTGCTATTAGAGATAGCGCAATAAACCAAAGTGAATTATCTGCAGGAGGCCATGGCGCATGAATCTGTGCAGCGGGAAAGACCTCGGACCACCAGGGGCCGAGAAAACCACCGTCTCATGGGGCCGGACCTTCAGGGTCAGGGAAAAATCCAATATATATCTGGTGATATCTCGGGTGCTATTAGAGATAGCGCAATAAACCAAAGAGAATTATCAGCAGGAGGCCCCGGCGCATGAATCTCTGCAGCGGGAACGACCTCGGACCACCAGGGGCCGAGAAAACCACCGTCTCACGGGGCCGGACACTCAGTGTCAGGGAAAAATCCAATATATGTCTGGTGATATCTCGGGTGCTATTACAAATAGCGCAATAAATAAAAGTGCAATGTCTGTAGGAGGCCCTGGCGCATGAATCTGTCTAGCGGGAACGACCTCGGACCATCAGGGGCCGAGAGAACCACCGTCTCATGGGGCCGGACACTCAGGGCCAGGGAAAAATCCAATATATATCTGGTGATATCTCGGGTGCTATTACAGATAGCGCAATAAACCAAAGTGAATTATCTGCAGGAGGCCCTGGCGCATGAATCTGTGCAGCGGGAACGACCTCGGACCACCAGGGGCCGAGAAAACCACAGTCACATGGGGGCGGACACTCAGGGTAAGGGGAAAATCCAATATATTTCTGATGATATCTCGGGTGCTATTACAGATAGCGCAATAAATCAAAGTGCAATGTCTGTAGGAGGCCCTGGCGCATGAATCTGTCTAGCGGGAACGACCTCGGACCACCAGGGGCCGAGAAAACCACCGTCTCATGGGGCCGGACACTCAGGGCCAGGGAAAAATCCAATATATATCTGGTGATATCTCGGGTGCTATTACAGATAGCGCAATAAACCAAAGTGAATTATCTGCAGGAGGCCCTGGCGCATGAATCTGTGCAGCGGGAACGACCTCGGACCACCAGGGGCCGAGAAAACCACAGTCTCATGTGGGCGGACACTCAGGGTAAGGGGAAAATCCAATATATTTCTGATGATATCTCGGTTGCTATTACAGATAGCGCAATAAATCAAAGTGCGTTGTCTGTAGGAGGCCCTGGCGCATGAATCTGGGCAGCGGGAACGACCTCGGACCACCAGGGGCCGAGAAAACCACAGTCTCATGGGGCCAGAAACTCAGGGTCAGGGAAAAATCAAATATATATCTGGCGATATCTCGGATGCTATTAGAGATAGCGCGGTAAATCAAAGTGCATTGTCTGCAGGAAGCCCTGGAGCATGGTTCTGTGCAGCGGGAACGACCTCGGATCACCAGGGGCCGAGGAAACCACCATCTTATGTGGCCGGACACTCAGGGTCAGGGGAAAATCCAGTATATATCAGGAGGTATCTCAGGTGCTATTAGAGATAGCGCGATAAATAAAAGTCCTTTGTCTGCGGGATGCCCTGGCGCATGCATCTGTGCAGCGGGAACGAGCCCGGACCAGCAGGGGCCGAGAAAACAACCGTCTCATGGGGCCGGACAATCAGGGTCGGGGAAAAATCCAATATATATCTGGTGATATCTTGGGTGCTATTACAGATAGCGCGATAAATCAAAGTGAATTATCTGCAGGGGGCCCTGGCGCATGAATCTGTGCAGCGGGAACGACCTCGGATCACGGGGGGCCGAGAAAACCACCGTCACATGGGGCCGGACACTCAGGGTCGGGGAAAAGTCCAATATATATCTGGTGATATCTCGCGTGCTATTAGAGATAGCGCAATAAACCACAGTGAGTTATCTGCAGGAGGCCCTGGCGCAAGAATCTGTGCAGCGGGAACGACCTCGTACCACCAGGTGCCCAGGAATCCACCGTCTCATGGGGCCGGACACGCAGGGTCAGGGAAAAATCCAATATATACCTGGTGATATCTCGGGTGCTCTTACAGATAGCGCACTAAACCAAAGTGAATTATCTGCAGGGGGCACTGGCGCATGAAACTGTGCAGCGGAAACGACCTCGGACCACCAGGGGCCGAGAAAACCACCGACACATGGTGCCGGTCACCCAAGGTCATGTAAAAATCCAGGATAGATCTGATGATATCTCGGGTGCTATTAGAGATAGCGCGATAAATTAAAGTGCATTGTCTGCATTAGGCCCTGGCGCATGAATCTGTGCAGCAGCAACGACCTTGGCCCTCCAGGGGCCGAGAAACTTACAGATTTTCGGTATCCGTCACCCAAAGTCATGTAAAAATCTTGCATATATATGGTGCTTTCTCAGGTGCTATTACAGATAGCGCAATAAATCAAAGTGCATTGTCTGCAGGAGGCCCTAGCGCATGAATCTGTGAAGCAGGAACGACCTCGGACCACCAGGGGCCGAGAAAACCACAGTCTCATGGGGGCGGACACTCAGGGTAAGGGGAAAATCCAATATATTTCTGATGATATCTCGGGTGCTATTACAGATAGCGCAATAAATCAAAGTGCATTGTCTGTGGGAGGCCCTGGCGCATGAATCTGTCCAGCGGAAACGACCTCGGACCATCAGGGGCCGAGAGAACCACCGTCTCATGGGTCCGGACTCTCAGGGTCAGGGAATAATCCAATGTATATCTGGTGATATCTCGGTTGCTATTACAGATAGCGCAATAAATCAAAGTGCGTTGTCTGTAGGAGGCCCTGGCGCATGAATCTGGGCAGCGGGAACGACCTCGGACCACCAGGGGCCGAGAAAACCACAGTCTCATGGGGCCAGAAACTCAGGGTCAGGGAAAAATCAAATATATATCTGGCGATATCTCGGATGCTATTAGAGATAGCGCAATAAACCAAAGTGAATTATCTGCAGGAGGCCCTGGCGCATGAATCTGTGCAGCGGCAACGACCTCGGACCACCAGGGGCCGAGAAAACCACCGACACATGGAGCCGGCCACCCAAAGTCATGTAAAAATCCAGGATGTACCTGATGATATCTCGGGTGCTATTAGAGATAGCGCGATAAATCAAAGTGAATTATCTGCAGGCGGCCCTGGCGCATGCATCTGTGCAGCGGGAACGACCTCGGACCACCAGGGGCCGAGAAAACCACCGTCTCATGGGGCCGGACACTCAGGGTCAAGGGAAAATCCAATATATATCTGGTGATATCTCGGGTGCTATTAGAGATAGCGCGGTAAATCAAAGTGCATTGTCTGCAGGAAGCCCTGGAGCATGATTCTGTGCAGCGGGAACGACCTCGGATCACCAGGGGCCGAGGAAACCACCATCTTATGTGGCCGGACACTCAGGGTCAGGGGAAAATCCAGTATATATCAGGAGGTATCTCAGGTGCTATTAGAGATAGCGCGATAAATAAAAGTCCTTTGTCTGCGGGATGCCCTGGCGCATGCATCTGTGCAGCGGGAACGACCCCGGACCACCAGGGGCCGAGAAAACAACCGTCTCATGGGGCCGGACAATCAGGGTCGGGGAAAAATCCAATATATATCTGGTGATATCTTGGGTGCTATTACAGATAGCGCGATAAATCAAAGTGAATTATCTGCAGGGGGCCCTGGCGCATGAATCTGTGCAGCGGGAACGACCTCGGATCACCGGGGGCCGAGAAAACCACCGTCACATGGAGCCGGACACTCAGGGTCGGGGAAAAGTCCAATATATATCTGGTGATATCTCGCGTGCTATTAGAGATAGCGCAATAAACCACAGTGAGTTATATGCAGGAGGCCCTGGCGCATGAATCTGTGCAGCGGGAACGACCTCGTACCACCAGGTGCCCAGGAATCCACCGTCTCATGGGGCCGGACACGCAGGGTCAGGGAAAAATCCAATATATACCTGGTGATATCTCGGGTGCTCTTACAGATAGCGCACTAAACCAAAGTGAATTATCTGCAGGGGGCCCTGGCGCATGAAACTGTGCAGCGGAAACGACCTCGGACCACCAGGGGCCGAGAAAACCACCGACACATGGTGCCGGTCACCCAAGGTCATGTAAAAATCCAGGATAGATCTGATGATATCTCGGGTGCTATTAGAGATAGCGCGATAAATTAAAGTGCATTGTCTGCATTAGGCCCTGGCGCATGAATCTGTGCAGCAGCAACGACCTTGGCCCTCCAGGGGCCGAGAAACTTACCGATTTTCGGTATCCGTCACCCAAAGTCATGTAAAAATCTTGCATATATATGGTGCTTTCTCGGGTGCTATTACAGATAGCGCAATAAATCAAACTGCATTGTCTGCAGGAGGCCCTAGCGCATGAATCTGTGAAGCAGGAACGACCTCGGACCACCAGGGGCCGAGAAAACCA
This sequence comes from Nomia melanderi, assembly GCF_051020985.1. Classification (NCBI taxonomy): domain Eukaryota; kingdom Metazoa; phylum Arthropoda; class Insecta; order Hymenoptera; family Halictidae; genus Nomia; species Nomia melanderi. The sequence continues at coordinate 56,176 of NW_027475229.1, read as the reverse complement.
CAGTCTCATGGGGCCGGACACTCAGGGTCAGGGGAAAATACAATCTATATCTGGTGATATCTTGGGTGCTATTACAAATAGCGCAATAAATCAAAGTGCAATGTCTGTAGGAGGCCATGGCGCATGAATCTGTGCAGCGGGAAAGACCTCGGACCACCAGGGGCCGAGAAAACCACCGTCTCATGGGGCCGGACCTTCAGGGTCAGGGAAAAATCCAATATATATCTGGTGATATCTCGGGTGCTATTACAGATAAAGCAATAAATCAAAGTGAACGATCTGCAGGAGGCCCTGGCGCATGAATCTGGCTAGCGGGAACGACCTCGGACCGCCAGGGGCCGAGAAAACCACCGTCTCATGGGGCCGGACACTCAGGGTCAGGGAGATATCCAATATATATCTGGTGATATCTCGGGTGCTATTAGAGATAGCGCAATAAACCAAAGTGCATTATCTGCTGGAGGCCCTGGCGCATGAATCTGTCCAGCGGAAACGACCTCGGACCATCAGGGGCCGAGAGAACCACCGTCTCATGGGTCCGGACTCTCAGGGTCAGGGAATAATCCAATGTATATCTGGTGATATCTCGGTTGCTATTACAGATAGCGCAATAAATCGAAGTGCGTTGTCTGTAGGAGGCCCTGGCGCATGAATCTGGGCAGCGGGAACGACCTCGGACCACCAGGGGCCGAGAAAACCACAGTCTCATGGGGCCAGAAACTCAGGGTCAGGGAAAAATCAAATATATATCTGGCGATATCTCGGATGCTATTAGAGATAGCGCAATAAACCAAAGTGAATTATCTGCAGGAGGCCCTGGCGCATGAATCTGTGCAGCGGCAACGACCTCGGACCACCAGGGGCCGAGAAAACCACCGACACATGGAGCCGGCCACCCAAAGTCATGTAAAAATCCAGGATGTACCTGATGATATCTCGGGTGCTATTAGAGATAGCGCGATAAATCAAAGTGAATTATCTGCAGGCGGCCCTGGCGCATGCATCTGTGCAGCGGGAACGACCTCGGACCACCAGGGGCCGAGAAAACCACCGTCTCATGGGGCCGGACACTCAGGGTCAAGGGAAAATCCAATATATATCTGGTGATATCTCGGGTGCTATTAGAGATAGCGCGGTAAATCAAAGTGCATTGTCTGCAGGAAGCCCTGGAGCATGATTCTGTGCAGCGGGAACGACCTCGGATCACCAGGGGCCGAGGAAACCACCATCTTATGTGGCCGGACACTCAGGGTCAGGGGAAAATCCAGTATATATCAGGAGGTATCTCAGGTGCTATTAGAGATAGCGCGATAAATAAAAGTCCTTTGTCTGCGGGATGCCCTGGCGCATGCATCTGTGCAGCGGGAACGACCCCGGACCACCAGGGGCCGAGAAAACAACCGTCTCATGGGGCCGGACAATCAGGGTCGGGGAAAAATCCAATATATATCTGGTGATATCTTGGGTGCTATTACAGATAGCGCGATAAATCAAAGTGAATTATCTGCAGGGGGCCCTGGCGCATGAATCTGTGCAGCGGGAACGACCTCGGATCACCGGGGGCCGAGAAAACCACCGTCACATGGAGCCGGACACTCAGGGTCGGGGAAAAGTCCAATATATATCTGGTGATATCTCGCGTGCTATTAGAGATAGCGCAATAAACCACAGTGAGTTATATGCAGGAGGCCCTGGCGCATGAATCTGTGCAGCGGGAACGACCTCGTACCACCAGGTGCCCAGGAATCCACCGTCTCATGGGGCCGGACACGCAGGGTCAGGGAAAAATCCAATATATACCTGGTGATATCTCGGGTGCTCTTACAGATAGCGCACTAAACCAAAGTGAATTATCTGCAGGGGGCCCTGGCGCATGAAACTGTGCAGCGGAAACGACCTCGGACCACCAGGGGCCGAGAAAACCACCGACACATGGTGCCGGTCACCCAAGGTCATGTAAAAATCCAGGATAGATCTGATGATATCTCGGGTGCTATTAGAGATAGCGCGATAAATTAAAGTGCATTGTCTGCATTAGGCCCTGGCGCATGAATCTGTGCAGCAGCAACGACCTTGGCCCTCCAGGGGCCGAGAAACTTACCGATTTTCGGTATCCGTCACCCAAAGTCATGTAAAAATCTTGCATATATATGGTGCTTTCTCGGGTGCTATTACAGATAGCGCAATAAATCAAACTGCATTGTCTGCAGGAGGCCCTAGCGCATGAATCTGTGAAGCAGGAACGACCTCGGACCACCAGGGGCCGAGAAAACCACAGTCTCATGGGGCCGGACACTCAGGGTCAGGGGAAAATACAATCTATATCTGGTGATATCTTGGGTGCTATTACAAATAGCGCAATAAATCAAAGTGCAATGTCTGTAGGAGGCCATGGCGCATGAATCTGTGCAGCGGGAAAGACCTCGGACCACCAGGGGCCGAGAAAACCACCGTCTCATGGGGCCGGACCTTCAGGGTCAGGGAAAAATCCAATATATATCTGGTGATATCTCGGGTGCTATTACAGATAGAGCAATAAATCAAAGTGAACGATCTGCAGGAGGCCCTGGCGCATGAATCTGTCTAGCGGGAACGACCTCGGACCGCCAGGGGCCGAGAAAACCACCGTCTCATGGGGCCGGACACTCAGGGTCAGGGAGATATCCAATATATATCTGGTGATATCTCGGGTGCTATTAGAGATAGCGCAATAAACCAAAGTGCATTATCTGCTGGAGGCCCTGGCGCATGAATCTGTGCAGCGGGAACGACCTCGGACCACCAGGGACCGAGAAAACCACCGTCTCATGGGGCCGAACACTCAGGGTCAGGGAAAAATCCAATATATATCTGGTGATATCTCGGGCGCTATTACAGATAGAGCAATAAATCAAAGTGCATTGTCTGTAGGAGGCCCTGGCGCATGGATCTGTGCAGCGGGATCGACCTCGGACCACCAGGGGCCCAGAAAACCACCGTCTCATGGGGCCGGACACGCAGGGTCAGCGGAAAATCCAATATATATCTGGTGATATCTCGGGTGCTATTACAGATACCGCAATAAATCAAAGTGCATTGTCTCTGGGAGACCCTGGCGCATGAATCTGGCCAGCGGGAACGACCTCGGACTACAAGGGGCCGAGAAGACCACCGTCTTATGGGGCCGGACACGCAGGGTCAGGGGAAAATCCAATATATATCTGGTGATATCTCGGGTGCTATTACAGATAGCGCAATAAATCAAAGTGCATTGTTTGCAGGAGGCCCTGGCGCATGAATCTGTGCAGCAGGAACGTCCTCAGACCACCAGGGGCCGAGAAAACCACCGTCTCATGGGGCCGGACACTCAGGGACAGGAAAAATCCAATACATGTCTGGTGATATCTCGGCTGCTATTACAGATAGCGCAATAAATCAAAGTGCATTGTTTGTAGGAGGCCCTGGCGCATGAGTCTGTTCAGCGGGAACGACCTCGGACCACCATGGGCCGAGAAAACCACAGTCTCATGGGGCGGGACACTCAGGGTCAGGGGAAAATCCAATATATATCTGGTGATATCTCGGGTGCTATTAGAGATAGCGCAATAAACCAAAGTGAATTATCTGCAGGAGGCCATGGCGCATGAATCTGAGCAGCGGGAAAGACCTCGGACCACCAGGGGCCGAGAAAACCACCGTCTCATGGGGCCGGACCTTCAGGGTCAGGGAAAAATCCAATATATATCTGGTGATATCTCGGGTGCTATTAGAGATACCGCAATAAATCAAAGTGCATTGTCTCTGGGAGACCCTGGCGCATGAATCTGGCCAGCGGGAACGACCTCGGACCACAAGGGGCCGAGAAGACCACCGTCTTATGGGGCCGGACACGCAGGGTCAGGGGAAAATCCAATATATATCTGGTGATATCTCGGGTGCTATTAGAGATAGCGCAATAAACCAAAGTGAATTATCTGCAGGAGGCCATGGCGCATGAATCTGAGCAGCGGGATCGACCTCGGACCACTAGGGGCCGAGAAAACCACAGTCTCATGGGGCCGGACTCTCAGGTTCAGGGGAACATCCAATATATATCTGGTGATATCTCGGGTGCTATTACAGATAGTGCAATAAACCAAAGTGAATTATCTGCAGGAGGCCCTGGCGCATGAATCTGTGCAGCGGGAACGACCTCGTACCACCAGGTGCCCAGGAATCCACCGTCTCATGGGGCCGGACACGCAGGGTCAGGGAAAAATCCAATATATACCTGGTGATATCTCGGGTGCTCTTACAGATAGCGCACTAAACCAAAGTGAATTATCTGCAGGGGGCCCTGGCGCATGAAACTGTGCAGCGGAAACGACCTCGGACCACCAGGGGCCGAGAAAACCACCGACACATGGTGCCGGTCACCCAAGGTCATGTAAAAATCCAGGACAGATCTGATGATATCTCGGGTGCTATTAGAGATAGCGCGATAAATTAAAGTGCATTGTCTGCATTAGGCCCTGGCGCATGAATCTGTGCAGCAGCAACGACCTTGGCCCTCCAGGGGCCGAGAAAACCACAGTCTCATGGGGCCGGACACTCAGGGTCAGGGAAAAATCCAATATATATCTGGTGATGTCTCGGGTGCTATTAGAGATTGCGCAATAAACCAAAGTGCATTGTCTGTAGGAGGCCCTGGCGCATGAATCTGTGCAGCGGGTACGACCTCGGACCACCAGAGGCCGAGAAAGCCACCGTCTCATGGGGCCGGACACTCAGGGTCCGGGAAAAATCAAATATATATCTGGTGATATCTCGGGTGCTATTACAGATAGCGCAATAAACCAAAGTGAATTATCTGCAGGAGGCCCTGGCGCATGAATCTGTGCAGCGGGATCGACCTCGGACCACTAGGGGCCGAGAAAACCACAGTCTCATGGGGCCGGACTCTCAGGTTCAGGGGAACATCCAATATATATCTGGTGATATCTCGGGTGCTATTACAGATAGTGCAATAAACCAAAGTGAATTATCTGCAGGAGGCCCTGGCGCATGAATCTGTGCAGCGGGAACGACCTCGTACCACCAGGTGCCCAGGAATCCACCGTCTCATGGGGCCGGACACGCAGGGTCGGGGAAAATTCCAATATATACCTGGTGATATCTCGGGTGCTCTTACAGATAGCGCACTAAACCAAAGTGAATTATCTGCAGGGGGCCCTGGCGCATGAAACTGTGCAGCGGAAACGACCTCGGACCACCAGGGGCCGAGAAAACCACCGACACATGGTGCCGGTCACCCAAGGTCATGTAAAAATCCAGGATAGATCTGATGATATCTCGGGTGCTATTAGAGATAGCGCGATAAATTAAAGTGCATTGTCTGCATTAGGCCCTGGCATATGAATCTGTGCAGCAGCAACGACCTTGGCCCTCCAGGGGCCGAGAAACTTAGAGATTTTCGGTATCCGTCACGCAAAGTCATGTAAAAATCTTGCATATATATGGTGCTTTCTCGGGTGCTATTACAGATAGCGCAATAAATCAAAGTGCATTGTCTGCAGGAGGCCCTAGCGCATGAATCTGTGCGCCGGGAACGACCTCGGACCACCAGGGGCCGAGAAAACCGCAGTCACATGGGGCCGGACACTCAGGGTCAGTCAAAAATCCAATATATATCTGGTGATATCTCGGGTGCTGTTAGAGATAGCGCAATAAATCACAGTGCATTGTCTGTAGGAGGCCCTGGCGCATGAGTCTGTGCAGCGGGAACGACCTCGGAACAGCAGGGGCCGAGAAAACCACCGTCTCATGGGGCCGGACACTCAGGGTCAGTCAAAAATCCAATATATATCTGGTGATATCTCGGGTGCTATTACAGATAGCGCAATAAATCAATGTGCATTGTCTGTAGGAGGCCCCGGCGCATGAATCTGTGCGCCGGGAACGACCTCGGACCACCAGGGGCCGAGAAAACCGCAGTCACATGGGGCCGGACACTCAGGGTCAGGGGAAAATCCAATATATATCTGGTGATATCTCGGGTGCTATTAGAGATAGCGCAATAATCCAAAGTGAATTATCTGCAGGAGGCCCTGGCGCATGAATCTGTGCAGCAGCAACGACCTCGGCACCCCAGGGGCCGAGAAACTTACAGATTTTCGGTATCCGTCACCCAAAGTCATGTAAAAATCTTGCATATATATGGTACTTTCTCGGGTGCTATTACAGATAGCGCAATAAATCAAAGTGCATTGTCTGAAGGAGACACTGGCGAATGAATCTGTTCTGCTGGAACGACCTCGGATCACTAGGGGCCGAGAAAACCACCATCTCATGGGGCCGGACACACAGGGTCAGGGGAAAATCCAATATATATCTGGTGATATCTCGGGTTCTATTAGAGATAGCGCAATTAACCAAAGTGAATTATCTGCAGGAGGCCCTGGCGCATGAATATGTGCAGCGGGAACGACCTCGGACCACCAGGGGCCCAGAAAACCACCGACACATGGGGCCGGGCACTCGGGGTCAGGGAAAAATCCAATATGTATCTGGTAATATCTCGGGTTCTATTAGAGATAGCGCAATTAACCAAAGTGAATTATCTGCAGGAGGCCCTGGCGCATGAATATGTGCAGCGGGAACGACCTCCGACCACCAGGGGCCGAGAAAACCGCAGTCACATGGGGCCGGACACTCAGGGTCAGGGGAAAATCCAATATATATGTGGTGATATCTCGGGTGCTATTACAGATAGACCAATAAACCAAAGTGATTTATCTGCAGGAGGCCCTGGTGCATGAATCTGTGCAGCGGGATCGACCTCGGACCACCAGGGGCCGAGAAAACCACCAACTCGTGGGGCCGGACACTCAGGGTCAGGGAAAAATCCAATATATATGTGGTGATATCTCGGGTGCTATTACAGATAGAGCAATAAACCAAAGTGAATTATCTGCAGGAGGCCCTGGTGCATGAATCTGTGCAGCGGGAACGACCTCGGACCACCAGGGGTCGAGAAAACACCGTCTCATGGGGCCGGAGACTCAGGGTAAGGGAAAACCCAATATATATCTGGTGATATCTCGGGTGCTATTAGAGATAGCGCAATAAACCAATGTGAATTATCTGCAGGAGGCCCTGGCGCATGCATTTGTGCAGCGGGAACGACCTCGGACCACCAGGGGCCGAGAAATTCACCGTCTCACGGGGCCGGACACTCAGGGTCAGGGAAAAATCAAATATATACCTGGTGATATCTCGGGTGCTATTAGAGATAGCGCAATAAATCAAAGTGGATTGTCCGGAGGAGGCCCTTCCGCTTGAATCTGTGCAGCAGGAACGACGTAGGACCACCGGGGGTCGAGAAAATTACAGATTTTCGGTGTCCGTCACACAAAGTCATGTAAAAATCCAGCATATATATGGTGCTTTCTCTGGTGCTATTACAGATATCGCGATAAATCAAAGTGAATTATCTGCAGGAGGCCCTGGCGCATGCATCTGTGCAGCGGGAACGACCTCGGACCACCAGGGACCGAGAAAACCACCGTCTCATGGGGCCGGACAATCAGGGTCAGGGAAAAATCCAATATATATCTGGTGACATCTCGGGTGCTATTAGAGATAACGCAATAAACCAGAGTGAATTATCTGCAGGAGGCCCTGGCGCATGCATTTGTGCAGCGGGAACGACCTCGGACCACCAGGGATCGAGAAAACCACCGTCCCATGGGGCCGGACACTCAGGGTCAGGGAAAAATCCAATATATATCTGGTGACATCTCGGGTGCTATTAGAGATAACGCAATAAACCAGAGTGAATTATCTGCAGGAGGCCCTGGCGCATGCATTTGTGCAGCGGGAACGACCTCGGACCACCAGGGGCCGAGAAAACCATCGTCTCACGGGGCCGGACACTCAGGGTCAGGGAAAAATCAAATATATATCTGGTGATATCTCGGGTGCTATTAGAGATATCGCAATAAATCAAAGTGGATTGTCCGGAGGAGGCCCTTGCGCTTGAATCTGTGCAGCAGGAACGACGTAGGACCAACAGGGGCCGAGAAAATTACAGATTTTCGGTATCCGTCACCCAATGACATGTAAAAATCCAGCATATATCTGGTGATATCTCGGGTGCTATTACAGATAGCGCAATAAACCATAGTGCATTGTCTGTAGGAGGCCCTGGCGAATGAATCTGTGCACCGGGAACGACCTCGGACCACCAGGGGCCGAGAAAACCGCAGTGACATGGGGCCGGACACTCAGGGTCAGGGAAAAATCCAATATATATCTGGTGATATCTCGGGTGCTATTACAGATAGCGCGATATATCAAATTGCATTGTCTACAGGAGGCCCTGGCGCATGAGTCTGTGCAGAGGGATCGACCTCGGACCACCAGGCGCCGAGAAAACCTCCGACACATTGGGCCGGACACGCAAGGTCATGTAAAAATCCAGGCTGTATCTGATGATATCTCGGGTACTATAAGAGATAGCGCGATAAATCAAAGTGCATTGTGTGCAGGAGGCACTGGCGAATGAATCTGTGCAGCAGGAACGACCTCGGACCACCAGGGGCCGAGAAAACCACAGTCTCATGGGGCCGGACACTCAGGGTCAGGGGAAAATACAATCTATATCTGGTGATATCTCGGGTGCTGTTAGAGATAGCGCAATAAATCACAGTGCATTGTCTGTAGGAGGCCCTTCCGCTTGAATCTGTGCAGCAGGAACGACGTAGGACCACCGGGGGTCGAGAAAATTACAGATTTTCGGTGTCCGTCACACAAAGTCATGTAAAAATCCAGCATATATATGGTGCTTTCTCTGGTGCTATTACAGATATCGCGATTAATCAAAGTGAATTATCTGCAGGAGGCCCTGGCGCATGCATCTGTGCAGCGGGAACGACCTCGGACCACCAGGGGCCGAGAAAACCACCGTCTCATGGGGCCGGACACTCAGGGTCAGTCAAAAATCCAATATATATCTGGTGATATCTCGGGTGCTATTACAGATAGCGCAATAAATCAATGTGCATTGTCTGTAGGAGGCCCTGGCGCATGAATCTGTGCGCCGGGAACGACCTCGGACCACCAGGGGCCGAGAAAACAGCAGTCACATGGGGCCGGACACTCAGGGTCAGGGAAAAATCCAATATATATCTAGTGATATCTCGGGTGCTATTAGAGATAGCGCAATAAACCAAAGTGAATTATCTGCAGGAAGCCCTGGCGCATGATTCTTTCAGCGGGAACGACCTCGGACCACCAGGGGCCGTGAAAATCACCGTCTCATGGGGCCGGACTGTCAGGGACATGGAAAAATCCAATATATATCTGGTGATATCTCGGGTGCTATTAGAGATAGCGCAATAAATCAAAGTGCATTGTCTGTAGGAGACACTGGCGAATGAATCTGTTCTGCTGGAACGACCTCGGATCACTAGGGGCCGAGAAAACCACCATCTCATGGGGCCGGACACTCAGGGTCAGGGGAAAATCCAATATATATCTGGTGATATCTCGGGTGCTATTAGAGATAGCGCGATACTTCAAAGTGCTTTGTCTGCGGGAGGCCCTGGCGCATGAATCTGTACAGCGGCAACGACCTCGGACCACCAGGGGCCGAGAAAACCACCGACACATTCTGCCGGACTGTCAGGGTCAGGGAAAAATCCAATATATATCTAGTGATATCTCGGGTGCTATTAGAGATAGCGCAATAAATGGAAGTGCATTGTCTGCGGGAAGCCCTGGCGCATGATTCCGTGCAGCGGGAGCGACCTCGGACCACCAGGAGCCGAGAAAATCACCGTCTCATGGGGCCGTACTGTCAGGGTCAGGGAAAAATCCAATATATATCTGTTGATATCTCGGGTTCTATTACAGATAGCGCAATAAATCAAAGTGCATTGTCTGCAGCAGGCCCTGGCGCACGATCCTGTGCAGCGGGAACGATCTCGAACCACCAGGGGCCGAGAAAACCACCGTCTCATGGGGCCGGGCACTCAGGGTCAGGGAAAAATCCAATATATATCTGGTGATATCTGGGGTGCTATTACACATAGCGCAATAAATCGAATTGCATTGTATGCAGGAGACCCCGGCGCATGAATCTGTGCAGCGGGAACGACCTCGGACCACCAGGGCCCGAGAAAACCACCGTCTCATGTGGCCGGACACTCAGGGTCAGGGGAAAATCCAATATATATCTGGTGATATCTCGGGTGCTATTAGAGATAGCGCGATATTTCAAAGTGCGTTGTCTGCGGGAGGGCCTGGCGCATGCATCTGTGCAGCGGCAACGACATCGGACCACCAGGGGCCGAGAAAACCACCGACACAAGGGGCCGGACTGTCAGGGTCAAGGAAAAATCCAATATATATCTGGTGATATCTCGGGTGCTATTAGAGATAGCGCGATACTTCAAAGTGCTTTGTCTGCGGGAGGCCCTGGCGCATGAATCTGTACAGCGGCAACGACCTCGGACCACCAGGGGCCGAGAAAACCACCGTCTCACGGGGCCGGACACTCAGGGTCAGGGAACAATCCAAAATATATCTGGTGATATCTCGGGTGCTATTAGAGATAGCGCGATATTTCAAAATGCGTTGTCTGCGGGAGGGCCTGGCGCATGCATCTGTGCAGCAGGAACGACGTAGGACCACCAGGGGCCGAGAAAATTACAGATTTTCGGTATCCGTCACCCAATGACATGTAAAAATCCAGCATATATCTGGTGATATCTCGGGTGCTATTACAGATAGCGCAATAAACCATAGTGCATTGTCTGTAGGAGGCCCTGGCGCATGAATCTGTGCACCGGGAACGTCCTCGGACCACCAGGGGCCGAGAAAACCGCAGTCACATGGGGCCGGACACTCAGGGTCAGGGAAAAATCCAATATATATCTGGTGATATCTCGGGTGCTATTACAGATAGCGCGATATATCAAATTGCATTGTCTACAGGAGGCCCTGGCGCATGAGTCTGTGCAGTGGGATCGACCTCGGACCACCAGGCGCCGAGAAAACCTCCGACACATTGGGCCGGACACGCAAGGTCATGTAAAAATCCAGGCTGTATCAGATGATATCTCGGGTACTATAAGAGATAGCGCGATAAATCAAAGTGCATTGTGTGCAGGAGGCACTGGCGAATGAATCTGTGCAGCGGGAACGACCTCGGACCTCCAGGGGCCGAGAAAACCACCGTCTCACGGGGCCGGACACTCAGGGTCAGGGAAAAATCAAATATATATCTGGTGATATCTCGGGTGCTATTAGAGATATCGCAATAAATCAAAGTGGATTGTCCGGAGTAGGCCCTTGCGCTTGAATCAGTGCAGCAGGAACGACGTAGGACCACCAGGGGCCGAGAAAATTACAGATTTTCGGTATCCGTCACCCAATGACATGTAAAAATCCAGCATATATCTGGTGATATCTCGGGTGCTATTACAGATAGCGCAATAAACCATAGTGCATTGTCTGTAGGAGGCCCTGGCGCATGAATCTGTGCAGCGGGAACCACTTGGGACCACCAGGGTCCGAGAAAACCACCGTCTCATGGGGCCGGACTCTCAGGGTCAGGGTAAAATCCAATATATATCTGGTGATATATCGGGTGCTATTAGAGATAGCGCAATAAATCAAAGTGCATTGTCTGTAGGAGGCACTGGCGAATGAATCTGTTCTGCTGGAACGACCTCGGATCACTAGGGGCCGAGAAAACCACGATCTCATGGGGCCGGACACTCTGGTCAGTGGAAAATCCAATATATATCTGGTGATATCTCGGGTGCTATTAGAGATAGCGCGATACTTCAAAGTGCTTTGTCTGCGGGAGGCCCTGGCGCATGAATCTGTACAGGGGCAACGACCTCGGACCACCAGGGGCCGAGAAAACCACCGACACATTCTGCCGGACTGTCAGGGTCAGGGAAAAATCCAATATATATCTAGTGATATCTCGGGTGCTATTAGAGATAGCGCAATAAATGGAAGTGCATTGTCTGCGGGAAGCCCTGGCGCATGATTCCGTGCAGCGGGAGCGACCTCGGACCACCAGGAGCCGAGAAAATCACCGTCTCATGGGGCCGGACTGTCAGGGTCAGGGAAAAATCCAATATATATCTGGTGATATCTCGGGTTCTATTACAGATAGCGCAATAAATCAAAGTGCATTGTCTGCAGGAGGCCCCGGCGCATGAATCTGTGCAGCGGGAACGACCTCGGACCACCAGGGCCCGAGAAAACCACCGTCTCATGTGGCCGGACACTTAGGGTCAGGGAAAAATCCAATATATATCTGGTGATATCTCGGGTGCTATTAGAGACAGCGCACTAAACCAAATTGAATTATCTGCAGGAGGCCCTGGCGCATGAATATGTGCAGCGGGAACGACCTCCGACCACCAGGGTCCGAGAAAACCACCGACACATGGGGCCGGACACTCAGGGTCAGGGGAAAATCCAATATATATCTGGTGATATCTCGGGTGCTATTAGAGATAGCGCGATACTTCAAAGTGCTTTGTCTGCGGGAGGCCCTGGCGCATGAATCTGTACAGCGGCAACGACCTCGGACCACCAGGGGCCGAGAAAACCACCGTCTCACGGGGCCGGACACTCAGGGTCAGGGAAAAATCCAATATATATCTGGTGATATCTCGGGTGCTATTAGAGATAGCGCGATATTTCAAAATGCGTTGTCTGCGGGAGGGCCTGGCGCATGCATCTGTGCAGCAGGAACGACGTAGGACCACCAGGGGCCGAGAAAATTACAGATTTTCGGTATCCGTCACCCAATGACATGTAAAAATCCAGCATATATCTGGTGATATCTCGGGTGCTATTACAGATAGCGCAATAAACCATATTGCATTGTCTGTAGGAGGCCCTGGCGCATGAATCTGTGCATCGGGAACGACCTCGGACCACCAGGGGCCGAGAAAACCGCAGTCACATGGGGCCGGACACTCAGGGTCAGGGAAAAATCCAATATATATCTGGTGATATCTCGGGTGCTATTACAGATAGCGCGATATATCAAATTGCATTGTCTACAGGAGGCCCTGGCGCATGAGTCTGTGCAGAGGGATCGACCTCGGACCACCAGGGGCCGAGAAAACCACCGACACATGGTGCCGGTCACCCAAGGTCATGTAAAAATCCAGGATAGATCTGATGATATCTCGGGTGCTATTAGAGATAGCGCGATAAATTAAAGTGCATTGTCTGCATTAGGCCCTGGCGCATGAATCTGTGCAGCAGCAACGACCTTGGCCCTCCAGGGGCCGAGAAAACCACAGTCTCATGGGGCCGGACACTCAGGGTCAGGGAAAAATCCAATATATATCTGGTGATGTCTCGGGTGCTATTAGAGATTGCGCAATAAACCAAAGTGCATTGTCTGTAGGAGGCCCTGGCGCATGAATCTGTGCAGCGGGTACGACCTCGGACCACCAGAGGCCGAGAAAGCCACCGTCTCATGGGGCCGGACACTCAGGGTCCGGGAAAAATCAAATATATATCTGGTGATATCTCGGGTGCTATTACAGATAGCGCAATAAACCAAAGTGAATTATCTGCAGGAGGCCCTGGCGCATGAATCTGTGCAGCGGGATCGACCTCGGACCACTAGGGGCCGAGAAAACCACAGTCTCATGGGGCCGGACTCTCAGGTTCAGGGGAACATCCAATATATATCTGGTGATATCTCGGGTGCTATTACAGATAGTGCAATAAACCAAAGTGAATTATCTGCAGGAGGCCCTGGCGCATGAATCTGTGCAGCGGGAACGACCTCGTACCACCAGGTGCCCAGGAATCCACCGTCTCATGGGGCCGGACACGCAGGGTCGGGGAAAATTCCAATATATACCTGGTGATATCTCGGGTGCTCTTACAGATAGCGCACTAAACCAAAGTGAATTATCTGCAGGGGGCCCTGGCGCATGAAACTGTGCAGCGGAAACGACCTCGGACCACCAGGGGCCGAGAAAACCACCGACACATGGTGCCGGTCACCCAAGGTCATGTAAAAATCCAGGATAGATCTGATGATATCTCGGGTGCTATTAGAGATAGCGCGATAAATTAAAGTGCATTGTCTGCATTAGGCCCTGGCATATGAATCTGTGCAGCAGCAACGACCTTGGCCCTCCAGGGGCCGAGAAACTTAGAGATTTTCGGTATCCGTCACGCAAAGTCATGTAAAAATCTTGCATATATATGGTGCTTTCTCGGGTGCTATTACAGATAGCGCAATAAATCAAAGTGCATTGTCTGCAGGAGGCCCTAGCGCATGAATCTGTGCGCCGGGAACGACCTCGGACCACCAGGGGCCGAGAAAACCGCAGTCACATGGGGCCGGACACTCAGGGTCAGTCAAAAATCCAATATATATCTGGTGATATCTCGGGTGCTGTTAGAGATAGCGCAATAAATCACAGTGCATTGTCTGTAGGAGGCCCTGGCGCATGAGTCTGTGCAGCGGGAACGACCTCGGAACAGCAGGGGCCGAGAAAACCACCGTCTCATGGGGCCGGACACTCAGGGTCAGTCAAAAATCCAATATATATCTGGTGATATCTCGGGTGCTATTACAGATAGCGCAATAAATCAATGTGCATTGTCTGTAGGAGGCCCCGGCGCATGAATCTGTGCGCCGGGAACGACCTCGGACCACCAGGGGCCGAGAAAACCGCAGTCACATGGGGCCGGACACTCAGGGTCAGGGGAAAATCCAATATATATCTGGTGATATCTCGGGTGCTATTAGAGATAGCGCAATAATCCAAAGTGAATTATCTGCAGGAGGCCCTGGCGCATGAATCTGTGCAGCAGCAACGACCTCGGCACCCCAGGGGCCGAGAAACTTACAGATTTTCGGTATCCGTCACCCAAAGTCATGTAAAAATCTTGCATATATATGGTACTTTCTCGGGTGCTATTACAGATAGCGCAATAAATCAAAGTGCATTGTCTGAAGGAGACACTGGCGAATGAATCTGTTCTGCTGGAACGACCTCGGATCACTAGGGGCCGAGAAAACCACCATCTCATGGGGCCGGACACACAGGGTCAGGGGAAAATCCAATATATATCTGGTGATATCTCGGGTTCTATTAGAGATAGCGCAATTAACCAAAGTGAATTATCTGCAGGAGGCCCTGGCGCATGAATATGTGCAGCGGGAACGACCTCGGACCACCAGGGGCCCAGAAAACCACCGACACATGGGGCCGGGCACTCGGGGTCAGGGAAAAATCCAATATGTATCTGGTAATATCTCGGGTTCTATTAGAGATAGCGCAATTAACCAAAGTGAATTATCTGCAGGAGGCCCTGGCGCATGAATATGTGCAGCGGGAACGACCTCCGACCACCAGGGGCCGAGAAAACCGCAGTCACATGGGGCCGGACACTCAGGGTCAGGGGAAAATCCAATATATATGTGGTGATATCTCGGGTGCTATTACAGATAGACCAATAAACCAAAGTGATTTATCTGCAGGAGGCCCTGGTGCATGAATCTGTGCAGCGGGATCGACCTCGGACCACCAGGGGCCGAGAAAACCACCAACTCGTGGGGCCGGACACTCAGGGTCAGGGAAAAATCCAATATATATCTGGTGATATCTCGGGTGCTATTAGAGATAGCGCGATACTTCAAAGTGCTTTGTCTGCGGGAGGCCCTGGCGCATGAATCTGTACAGCGGCAACGACCTCGGACCACCAGGGGCCGAGAAAACCACCGTCTCACGGGGCCGGACACTCAGGGTCAGGGAACAATCCAAAATATATCTGGTGATATCTCGGGTGCTATTAGAGATAGCGCGATATTTCAAAATGCGTTGTCTGCGGGAGGGCCTGGCGCATGCATCTGTGCAGCAGGAACGACGTAGGACCACCAGGGGCCGAGAAAATTACAGATTTTCGGTATCCGTCACCCAATGACATGTAAAAATCCAGCATATATCTGGTGATATCTCGGGTGCTATTACAGATAGCGCAATAAACCATAGTGCATTGTCTGTAGGAGGCCCTGGCGCATGAATCTGTGCACCGGGAACGTCCTCGGACCACCAGGGGCCGAGAAAACCGCAGTCACATGGGGCCGGACACTCAGGGTCAGGGAAAAATCCAATATATATCTGGTGATATCTCGGGTGCTATTACAGATAGCGCGATATATCAAATTGCATTGTCTACAGGAGGCCCTGGCGCATGAGTCTGTGCAGTGGGATCGACCTCGGACCACCAGGCGCCGAGAAAACCTCCGACACATTGGGCCGGACACGCAAGGTCATGTAAAAATCCAGGCTGTATCAGATGATATCTCGGGTACTATAAGAGATAGCGCGATAAATCAAAGTGCATTGTGTGCAGGAGGCACTGGCGAATGAATCTGTGCAGCGGGAACGACCTCGGACCTCCAGGGGCCGAGAAAACCACCGTCTCACGGGGCCGGACACTCAGGGTCAGGGAAAAATCAAATATATATCTGGTGATATCTCGGGTGCTATTAGAGATATCGCAATAAATCAAAGTGGATTGTCCGGAGTAGGCCCTTGCGCTTGAATCAGTGCAGCAGGAACGACGTAGGACCACCAGGGGCCGAGAAAATTACAGATTTTCGGTATCCGTCACCCAATGACATGTAAAAATCCAGCATATATCTGGTGATATCTCGGGTGCTATTACAGATAGCGCAATAAACCATAGTGCATTGTCTGTAGGAGGCCCTGGCGCATGAATCTGTGCAGCGGGAACCACTTGGGACCACCAGGGTCCGAGAAAACCACCGTCTCATGGGGCCGGACTCTCAGGGTCAGGGTAAAATCCAATATATATCTGGTGATATATCGGGTGCTATTAGAGATAGCGCAATAAATCAAAGTGCATTGTCTGTAGGAGGCACTGGCGAATGAATCTGTTCTGCTGGAACGACCTCGGATCACTAGGGGCCGAGAAAACCACGATCTCATGGGGCCGGACACTCTGGTCAGTGGAAAATCCAATATATATCTGGTGATATCTCGGGTGCTATTAGAGATAGCGCGATACTTCAAAGTGCTTTGTCTGCGGGAGGCCCTGGCGCATGAATCTGTACAGGGGCAACGACCTCGGACCACCAGGGGCCGAGAAAACCACCGACACATTCTGCCGGACTGTCAGGGTCAGGGAAAAATCCAATATATATCTAGTGATATCTCGGGTGCTATTAGAGATAGCGCAATAAATGGAAGTGCATTGTCTGCGGGAAGCCCTGGCGCATGATTCCGTGCAGCGGGAGCGACCTCGGACCACCAGGAGCCGAGAAAATCACCGTCTCATGGGGCCGGACTGTCAGGGTCAGGGAAAAATCCAATATATATCTGGTGATATCTCGGGTTCTATTACAGATAGCGCAATAAATCAAAGTGCATTGTCTGCAGGAGGCCCCGGCGCATGAATCTGTGCAGCGGGAACGACCTCGGACCACCAGGGCCCGAGAAAACCACCGTCTCATGTGGCCGGACACTTAGGGTCAGGGAAAAATCCAATATATATCTGGTGATATCTCGGGTGCTATTAGAGACAGCGCACTAAACCAAATTGAATTATCTGCAGGAGGCCCTGGCGCATGAATATGTGCAGCGGGAACGACCTCCGACCACCAGGGTCCGAGAAAACCACCGACACATGGGGCCGGACACTCAGGGTCAGGGGAAAATCCAATATATATCTGGTGATATCTCGGGTGCTATTAGAGATAGCGCGATACTTCAAAGTGCTTTGTCTGCGGGAGGCCCTGGCGCATGAATCTGTACAGCGGCAACGACCTCGGACCACCAGGAGCCGAGAAAATCACCGTCTCATGGGGCCGGACTGTCAGGGTCAGGGAAAAATCCAATATATATCTGGTGATATCTCGGGTTCTATTACAGATAGCGCAATAAATCAAAGTGCATTGTCTGCAGGAGGCCCCGGCGCATGAATCTGTGCAGCGGGAACGACCTCGGACCACCAGGGCCCGAGAAAACCACCGTCTCATGTGGCCGGACACTTAGGGTCAGGGAAAAATCCAATATATATCTGGTGATATCTCGGGTGCTATTAGAGACAGCGCACTAAACCAAATTGAATTATCTGCAGGAGGCCCTGGCGCATGAATATGTGCAGCGGGAACGACCTCCGACCACCAGGGTCCGAGAAAACCACCGACACATGGGGCCGGACACTCAGGGTCAGGGGAAAATCCAATATATATCTGGTGATATCTCGGGTGCTATTAGAGATAGCGCGATACTTCAAAGTGCTTTGTCTGCGGGAGGCCCTGGCGCATGAATCTGTACAGCGGCAACGACCTCGGACCACCAGGGGCCGAGAAAACCACCGTCTCACGGGGCCGGACACTCAGGGTCAGGGAAAAATCCAATATATATCTGGTGATATCTCGGGTGCTATTAGAGATAGCGCGATATTTCAAAATGCGTTGTCTGCGGGAGGGCCTGGCGCATGCATCTGTGCAGCAGGAACGACGTAGGACCACCAGGGGCCGAGAAAATTACAGATTTTCGGTATCCGTCACCCAATGACATGTAAAAATCCAGCATATATCTGGTGATATCTCGGGTGCTATTACAGATAGCGCAATAAACCATATTGCATTGTCTGTAGGAGGCCCTGGCGCATGAATCTGTGCATCGGGAACGACCTCGGACCACCAGGGGCCGAGAAAACCGCAGTCACATGGGGCCGGACACTCAGGGTCAGGGAAAAATCCAATATATATCTGGTGATATCTCGGGTGCTATTACAGATAGCGCGATATATCAAATTGCATTGTCTACAGGAGGCCCTGGCGCATGAGTCTGTGCAGAGGGATCGACCTCGGACCTCCAGGGGCCGAGAAAACCACCGACACATGGTGCCGGTCACCCAAGGTCATGTAAAAATCCAGGATAGATCTGATGATATCTCGGGTGCTATTAGAGATAGCGCGATAAATTAAAGTGCATTGTCTGCATTAGGCCCTGGCGCATGAATCTGTGCAGCAGCAACGACCTTGGCCCTCCAGGGGCCGAGAAAACCACAGTCTCATGGGGCCGGACACTCAGGGTCAGGGAAAAATCCAATATATATCTGGTGATGTCTCGGGTGCTATTAGAGATTGCGCAATAAACCAAAGTGCATTGTCTGTAGGAGGCCCTGGCGCATGAATCTGTGCAGCGGGTACGACCTCGGACCACCAGAGGCCGAGAAAGCCACCGTCTCATGGGGCCGGACACTCAGGGTCCGGGAAAAATCAAATATATATCTGGTGATATCTCGGGTGCTATTACAGATAGCGCAATAAACCAAAGTGAATTATCTGCAGGAGGCCCTGGCGCATGAATCTGTGCAGCGGGATCGACCTCGGACCACTAGGGGCCGAGAAAACCACAGTCTCATGGGGCCGGACTCTCAGGTTCAGGGGAACATCCAATATATATCTGGTGATATCTCGGGTGCTATTACAGATAGTGCAATAAACCAAAGTGAATTATCTGCAGGAGGCCCTGGCGCATGAATCTGTGCAGCGGGAACGACCTCGTACCACCAGGTGCCCAGGAATCCACCGTCTCATGGGGCCGGACACGCAGGGTCGGGGAAAATTCCAATATATACCTGGTGATATCTCGGGTGCTCTTACAGATAGCGCACTAAACCAAAGTGAATTATCTGCAGGGGGCCCTGGCGCATGAAACTGTGCAGCGGAAACGACCTCGGACCACCAGGGGCCGAGAAAACCACCGACACATGGTGCCGGTCACCCAAGGTCATGTAAAAATCCAGGATAGATCTGATGATATCTCGGGTGCTATTAGAGATAGCGCGATAAATTAAAGTGCATTGTCTGCATTAGGCCCTGGCATATGAATCTGTGCAGCAGCAACGACCTTGGCCCTCCAGGGGCCGAGAAACTTAGAGATTTTCGGTATCCGTCACGCAAAGTCATGTAAAAATCTTGCATATATATGGTGCTTTCTCGGGTGCTATTACAGATAGCGCAATAAATCAAAGTGCATTGTCTGCAGGAGGCCCTAGCGCATGAATCGGTGCGCCGGGAACGACCTCGGACCACCAGGGGCCGAGAAAACCGCAGTCACATGGGGCCGGACACTCAGGGTCAGTCAAAAATCCAATATATATCTGGTGATATCTCGGGTGCTGTTAGAGATAGCGCAATAAATCACAGTGCATTGTCTGTAGGAGGCCCTGGCGCATGAGTCTGTGCAGCGGGAACGACCTCGGAACAGCAGGGGCCGAGAAAACCACCGTCTCATGGGGCCGGACACTCAGGGTCAGTCAAAAATCCAATATATATCTGGTGATATCTCGGGTGCTATTACAGATAGCGCAATAAATCAATGTGCATTGTCTGTAGGAGGCCCCGGCGCATGAATCTGTGCGCCGGGAACGACCTCGGACCACCAGGGGCCGAGAAAACCGCAGTCACATGGGGCCGGACACTCAGGGTCAGGGGAAAATCCAATATATATCTGGTGATATCTCGGGTGCTATTAGAGATAGCGCAATAATCCAAAGTGAATTATCTGCAGGAGGCCCTGGCGCATGAATCTGTGCAGCAGCAACGACCTCGGCACCCCAGGGGCCGAGAAACTTACAGATTTTCGGTATCCGTCACCCAAAGTCATGTAAAAATCTTGCATATATATGGTACTTTCTCGGGTGCTATTACAGATAGCGCAATAAATCAAAGTGCATTGTCTGAAGGAGACACTGGCGAATGAATCTGTTCTGCTGGAACGACCTCGGATCACTAGGGGCCGAGAAAACCACCATCTCATGGGGCCGGACACACAGGGTCAGGGGAAAATCCAATATATATCTGGTGATATCTCGGGTTCTATTAGAGATAGCGCAATTAACCAAAGTGAATTATCTGCAGGAGGCCCTGGCGCATGAATATGTGCAGCGGGAACGACCTCGGACCACCAGGGGCCCAGAAAACCACCGACACATGGGGCCGGGCACTCGGGGTCAGGGAAAAATCCAATATGTATCTGGTAATATCTCGGGTTCTATTAGAGATAGCGCAATTAACCAAAGTGAATTATCTGCAGGAGGCCCTGGCGCATGAATATGTGCAGCGGGAACGACCTCCGACCACCAGGGGCCGAGAAAACCGCAGTCACATGGGGCCGGACACTCAGGGTCAGGGGAAAATCCAATATATATGTGGTGATATCTCGGGTGCTATTACAGATAGACCAATAAACCAAAGTGATTTATCTGCAGGAGGCCCTGGTGCATGAATCTGTGCAGCGGGATCGACCTCGGACCACCAGGGGCCGAGAAAACCACCAACTCGTGGGGCCGGACACTCAGGGTCAGGGAAAAATCCAATATATATGTGGTGATATCTCGGGTGCTATTACAGATAGAGCAATAAACCAAAGTGAATTATCTGCAGGAGGCCCTGGTGCATGAATCTGTGCAGCGGGAACGACCTCGGACCACCAGGGGTCGAGAAAACACCGTCTCATGGGGCCGGAGACTCAGGGTAAGGGAAAACCCAATATATATCTGGTGATATCTCGGGTGCTATTAGAGATAGCGCAATAAACCAATGTGAATTATCTGCAGGAGGCCCTGGCGCATGCATTTGTGCAGCGGGAACGACCTCGGACCACCAGGGGCCGAGAAATTCACCGTCTCACGGGGCCGGACACTCAGGGTCAGGGAAAAATCAAATATATACCTGGTGATATCTCGGGTGCTATTAGAGATAGCGCAATAAATCAAAGTGGATTGTCCGGAGGAGGCCCTTCCGCTTGAATCTGTGCAGCAGGAACGACGTAGGACCACCGGGGGTCGAGAAAATTACAGATTTTCGGTGTCCGTCACACAAAGTCATGTAAAAATCCAGCATATATATGGTGCTTTCTCTGGTGCTATTACAGATATCGCGATAAATCAAAGTGAATTATCTGCAGGAGGCCCTGGCGCATGCATCTGTGCAGCGGGAACGACCTCGGACCACCAGGGACCGAGAAAACCACCGTCTCATGGGGCCGGACAATCAGGGTCAGGGAAAAATCCAATATATATCTGGTGACATCTCGGGTGCTATTAGAGATAACGCAATAAACCAGAGTGAATTATCTGCAGGAGGCCCTGGCGCATGCATTTGTGCAGCGGGAACGACCTCGGACCACCAGGGATCGAGAAAACCACCGTCCCATGGGGCCGGACACTCAGGGTCAGGGAAAAATCCAATATATATCTGGTGACATCTCGGGTGCTATTAGAGATAACGCAATAAACCAGAGTGAATTATCTGCAGGAGGCCCTGGCGCATGCATTTGTGCAGCGGGAACGACCTCGGACCACCAGGGGCCGAGAAAACCATCGTCTCACGGGGCCGGACACTCAGGGTCGGGGAAAAATCCAATATATATCTCGTGATATCTCGGGTGCTATTAGAGATAGCACAATAAACCAAAGTGAATTATCTGCAGGAGGCCCTGGCGCATGAATCTGTGCAGCGGGAACGACCTCGGACCACCAGGGGCCGAGAAAACCACTGTCTCATGGGGCCGGACACTCAGGGTCAGGGAAAAATCCAATATATATCTGATGATATCTCGGGTGCTATTACAGATAGCGCAATAAACCAAAGTGAATTATCTGCAGGAGGCCCTGGCGCATGAATCTGTGCAGCGGGAACGACCTCGGACCGCCAGGGGCCGATAAAACCACCGTCGCATGGGGCCGGACACTCAGGGTCAGGGAAAAATCCTATATATATCTGGTGATATCTCGGGTGCTATTAGAGATAGCGCAATGAATCAAAGTGCATTGTCTGCAGAAGGCCCTGGCGCAGGAATCTGTGCAGCGGGAACGACCTCGCATCACCAGGGGCCGAGAAAACCACGGTGGTAGTCCCCTCGTAGTCCCTGGTAGTCCGAGGTCGTTCCCGCTGCACATATTAATGCGCCAGGGCCTCCTGCAGATAATTCACTTTGGTTTATTGCGCTATCTCTAATAGCACCCGCGACATCTCCAGATATATATTGGATTTTTCCCTCACCCTGAGTGTTCAACGCCACGAGACGGTGATTTTCTCGGGCCCGGTGGTCCGAGGTCGTTCCCGCTGCACAGATTCATGCGCCAGGGCCTCCTGGAGATAATTCACTTTGCTTTATCGCGCTATCTCTAATAGCACCCGAGATATCACCAGATATATATTGGATATTCCCTGACCCTGAGAGTGCGGCCCCATGAGACGGTGGTTTTCTCGGCCCCTGGTGGTCCGAGGTCGTTCCCGCTGCACAGATTCATGCGCCAGGGCCTCCTATAGACAATGCACTTTGATTTATTGCGCTATCTGTAATAGCACCCGAGAAAGCTCCATATATATGCTGGATTTTTACATGACTTTGGGTGACGGACACCGAAAATCTGTAAGTTTCTCGGCCCCTGAAGGGCCGAGGTCTTTCCTGCTTCACAGATTGATGCGCCAGGGCCTCCTGCAGAAATGCACTTTGATTTATTGCGCTATCTGTAATAGCACCTGAGATATCACCAGATATATATTGGATTTTTCCCTGACCCTGAGTGTCCGGCCCCATGAGACTGTGGTTTTCTCGGCCCCTGTTGGTCCGAGGTCGTTCCCGCTGCACAGATGCATGCGCCAGGGCCTCCTGCAGATAATTCACTTTGGTTTATTGCGCTATCTCTAATAGCACCCGAGATACAACCAGATATATATTGGATATTTCCCTGTCCCTGACAGTCCGGCCCCATGTGTCGGTGATTTTCTCGGCGCCTGGTGTGCCGAGGTCGATCCCGCTGCACAGATTCATGCGTCAGGGCCTCTTGCAGACAGTGCACTTCGATTTATCGCGCTATCTGTAATAGCACCCGAGATATCATCAGATACATTCTGGATTTTTACATGACCTTGGGTGTCCGGCCCCATGCGTCGGTGGTTTTCTCGAACTCTGGTGGTCCGAGGTCGTTCCCGCTGCACAAATCATGCGCCAGGGCCTCCTGCAGATAATTCACTTTGGTTTATTGCGCTATCTCTAATAGCACCCGAGATATCACAAGATATATATTGGATTTTACCATGTCCCTTAGTATCCGGCCCCATGAGTCGGTGAATTTCTCGGCCTCTGGTGGTCCGAGGTCGTTCCCGCTGCACAGATTCATGCGCCAGGTCCTCCTGCAGACAATGCACTTTGGTTTATTGCGCTATCCCTAATAGCACCCGAGATACCACCAGATATATATTGGATTTTTCCCTGACCCTGAGTGTCCGGCCCCATGTGTCGGTGGTTTTCTCGGCCCCTGGTGATCCGAGGTCGTTCCCGCTGCACAGATTCATGCACCAGGGCCTCCTGCAGACAATTCACTTTGGTTTATTGCGTTATCTCTAATAGCGCCCGAGATATCTCCAGATATATATTGGATTTTTCCCCGACCCTGAGTGTCCGGCCCCATGAGACGGTGGTTTTCTCGGCCCCTGGTGGTCCGAGGTCGTTCCTGCTGCACAGATTCATGCGACAGGGCCTCCCGCAGACAATGCACTTTGATTTATTGCGCTATCTCTAATAGCACCCGAGATATCACCAGATATATATTGGATTTTTCCCCGACCCTGAGTGTCCGGCCCCATGAGACGGTGGTTTTCTCGGCCCCTGGTGGTCCGTGGTCGTTCCCGCTGCACAAATTCATGCGCCAGGGCCTCCTGCAGATAATTCACTTTGGTTTATTTCTCTATCTCTAATAGCACCCGAGATATCACCAGATATATGCTGGATTTTTACATGACCTTGGGAGACGGATTCCGAATATCTGTAATTTTCTCGGCCACTGGTGATCCGAGGTCGTTCCTGCTGCACAGACTCATTCGCCAGTGCCTCCTGCAGATAATTCACTTTGGTTTATTGCGCTATCTCTAATAGCACACGAGATTTCACCAGATATATATTGGATTTTCTCCTGACCCTGAGTGTCCGGCCCCATGAGACTGTGGTTTTCTCGGCCCCTGGTGGTCCGAGGTCGTTCCCGCTGCACAGATTCATGCGCCAGAGCCTCCTACAGACAATGCACTTTGATTTATTGCGCTATCTGTAATAGCACCCGAGATATCACCAGATATATATTGGATTTTTCCCTGACCCTGAGTGTCCGGCCCCATGAGACGGTGGTTTTCTCGGCCCCTGGTGGTCCGAGGTCGTTCCCGCTTCACAGATTCATGCGTAAGGGCCTCCTGCAAACAATGCACTTTAATTTATTGCGCTATCTCTAATAGCACCCGAGATATCACCAGATATATATTGGATTTTTCCCTGACCCGGAGTGTCCGGCCCCATGAGACGGTGGTTTTCTCGGCCCCTGGTGGTCCGAGGTCGTTCCCGCTTCACAGATTCATGCGTAAGGGCCTCCTGCAGATAATTCACTTTGGTTTATTGCGCTATCTATAATATCACCCGTGATATCACCAGATATATATTGGATTTTTCCCTGACCCTGAGTGTCCGGCCCCATGCGACGGTGGTTTTCTCGGCCCCTGGTAGTCCGAGGTCGTTCCCGCTGCACAGATACATGCGCCAGGGCCTCCTGCTGATAATTCACATTGGTTTATTGAGCTATCTCTAAGAGCACCCGAGATATCATGAGATACATCCTGGATTTTTACATGACCTTGGGTGTCCGGCCCCATGTGTCGGTGATTTTCTCGGCCCCTGGTGGTCCGACGTCGTTCCTGCTGCCCAGATTCATGCGCCAGGGCCTCCTACAGACAATGCACTTTGATTTATTGGGCTATCTGTAATAGCACCCGAGATATCAGCAGATATATATTGGATTTTTCCCCGACCCTGAGTGACCGGCCCCATGAGACGGTGGTTTTCTCGGCCCCTGGTGGTCCGAGGTCGTTCCCGCTGCACAGATGCATGCGCCAGCGCCTCCTGCAGATAATTCACTTTGATTTATCGCGCTATCTCTAATAGCACCCGAGATATCACCAGATATATATTGGATTTTTCCCCGACCCTGAGTGTCCGGCCCCATGTGACGGTGGCTTTCTCGGCCCTTGGTGGTCCGAGGTCGTTCCCGCTTCACAGATTCATGCGCCAGGGCCTCCTTCAGATAATGCACTTTGATTTATTGCGCTATCTGTAATAGCACCCGAGATATCACCAGATATATATTGGATTTTTCCCCGACCCTGAGTGTCCGGCCACATGAGACGGTGGTTTTCTCGGACCCTGGTGGTCCGAGGTCGTTCCCGCTGCACATATTCATGCGCCAGGGCCTCCTGCAGATAATTCACTTAGGTTTATTACGTTATCTCTAATAGCACCCGAGATATCACCAGATATATATTGGATATTTCCCCGACCCTGAGTGTCCGGCCCCATGTGTCGGTGGTTTTCTCGGCCCCTGGTGGTCCGATGTCGTTCCCGCTGCACAGATGCATGCGCCAGGGCCTCCTGCAGACGATGCACTTTGATTTATTGCGCTATCTCTAATAGCACCCGAGATATCACCAGATATATATTGGATTTTTCCCCGACCCTGAGTGTCCGGCCCCATCAGACGGTGGTTTTCTCGGACCCTGGTGATCCGATGTCGTTCCCGCTGCACAGATTCATGGGCCAGGGCCTCCTGCAGACAATGCACTTTGGTTTATTGCGCTGTCTCTAATAGCACCCGAGATATCACCAGATATATATTGGATTTTTCCCTGACTCTAAGTGTCCGGCCACATGAGACGGTGGTTTTCTCGGCCCCTGGTGATCCGAGGTCGTTCCCGCTGCACAGATTCATGCGCCAAGGCCTCCTGCAGACAATGCACTTTGGTTTATTGCGCTCTCTCTAATAGCACCCGAGATATCACCAGATATATATTGGATTTTTCCCAGACCCTGACAGTCCGGCCCCATGAGATGGTGGTTTTCTCGGCCCCTGGTGGTCCGAGGTCGTTGCCGCTGCACACACTCATGCACCAGGGCCTCCCGCAGACAAAGCACTGTGACTTATCGCGCTATCTCTAATAGCACCCGAGATATCATCAGATACATCCTGGATTTTTACATGACCTTGGGTGTCCGACCCCATGTGTCGGTGGTTTTCTCGGCCCATGGTGGTCCGAGGTCGTTCCCGCTGCACAGATTCATGCGCCAGGGCCCCATGCACATAATTCACTTTGGTTTAGTGCGCTATCTGTAAGAGCACACGAGATATCACCAGATATATATTGGATTTTTCCCCTATCCCTGAGTGTCCGGCCCCATGAGATGGTGGTTTTCCCGGCCCCTGGTGATCCGAGGTCGTTCCCGCTGCACAGATTCATGCGCCAGGGCCTCCTGCAGACAATTCACTTTGGTGTATTGCGCTATCTCTAATAGCACCCGAGATATCACGAGATATATATTGGATTTTTCCCCGACTCTGAGTGTCCGGCACCATGAGACGGTGGTTTTCTCGGCCCGTAGTGGTCCGAGGTCGTTCCTGCTGCACCGATTCATTCGCCAGGGCCTCCTACCGACAATGCATGCATATATGCATATATAAAGCTAATAAAATTATGTAAAACTACATAAAACTCTATAAAACTATATAACACTATAAAAAACAATATAAAACTGTATAAAACTGTATAAAACTATATAAAACTACCAAAACTATATAAAACTATTTAAATCTATATAAAACTAACACAACCATATAAAACTATATAAAACAATATAAAGCTATACAAAACTATATAAAACTATGTAAAACTATATAACACTATATAAAACAATATAAAATTATATAAAACTAACAAAACCATATAAACCTATATAAAACTCTATAGAACTATATAAAACTATATAAAACTATACAAAACTATATAAAACTATATAAAGCTATAATAAAACTGATAAAACTAATAAAACTAATAAAACTAATAAAACCATTAAAACAGTTAAAACTAATAAAACTATATAAAACCATATAAAACTGTATAAAGCTATATAAAACTATGTAAAACTGAATAAAACTATATGGTACTATATAAAACTAATAAAACTATATAAAACTATATAAAACTATATGATACTATATAAAACTATATAAAACTGTGTAAATCTAATAAAACCATATAAAACTTTATAAATCTGTATAAAACTATATGAAACTAACAAAACTATATAAAACTATATGAAATTATATAAAACTATATAAAACCATATAAAACTAAATAAAACCATATAAAACTATATAAAACTAACAAAACTATATAAACCTATATAAAACTATATAGAACCATATAAAACTATGTCAAACTACATAGGTCTAAATAAAACTATGTAAAACTATAAAATCCTATTAAAACTATATAAAACTATATAAAATTAATAAAACTATAAAAGACTACATAATACTATATAAAACTATATACAACTATATAAAGCTATGTAAAACTATATAAAACGATGCAAAATTAATAAAACCATATAAAACTATATAAAACTATATAAAACTATATAAAACTATATTAAACTATATAAACCTATATAAAATTATGGAAAGCTATATAAAACAATGTAAAACTATATAAAACAAACAAAACTATATAAAACTACGTAAAACTCTATAATACTATATAAAACTATATAAAACTATATAAAACTATATAAAACTGTATAAAGCTATCTAAAACTATATAAAACGATGTAAAATTAATGAAATTATATAAAACTATATAAAACTATATAAAGCTATATAAAGCTATGTAAAACTATATAAAACAATGTAAAACTATATAAATCAAACAAAACTGTAAAAGACTACATAAAACTATATAAAACTGTATAGAACTATATATAACTATGTAAAACTTATAAAACTATATGATACTATGTAAAACTATAGAAAACTAATAAATCTATATAAAACTATGTAAAACTATATAACTACGTAAAACTATATAAGACTAATAAAACTAGACTAGTAAAACTACATATAACTATATAAAACTAACAAAACTATATAAAACTAACAAAACGATATAAAGCTACATAAAACTATATAAAGCTATACAAAACTATATAAAACTAAGAAAACTATATAAAAGTACATAAAATTATATAAAACTATATAAAACTATATAAAGCTATGTGAAACTATATAAAAGTACATAAAATTATATAAAACTATATAAAACTATATAAACCTATTTAAATCTATATAAAACTATGGAAAACTATATAAAACAATGTAAAACTATATAAAACAAACAAAACTATAAAAAACTACATAAAACTATATAAAACTGTATAGAACTACATATAACTATATAAAACTAATAAAACTATATAAAACTATATAAAACAATATAAAACTATATAAAACTATATAAAATTATATAAAACTATATAAAAGGATATAAACCTATATCAAACTATATAAAACTGTATAAAGCTATGTAAAACTATATAAAAGGATGTAAAATTAATGAAACTATATAAAAGTATATAAAACTATATAAAACTATATAAAACTATATAAAACTATGTAAAACTAATCAAACTATATGATACTATATAAAACTATATAAAACTAATAAAACTAAATAAAACTATATAAAACTATATAAAACTATATAAAACTATATGAAGCTATGTACATCTATATAAATCTATGTAAAATTATATAAAACTATATAATACAAATAAAACTATATAAAACTATGTAAAACTATATACAACTATATAAAACTATATAAAACTATGTAGAACCATATAAAACTAATAAAACTATATAAAAATACGGAAAACTATATAAAACTATATAAAACTATACAAAACTAAATAACACTACACAAAATTATATAAAACTATACAAAACTATATAAAACTATGTAAAAGTACATAAAACTATATAAAACTACACAAAACTATATAAAACTATATAAAACTATATAAAAATATATAAAACTATATAAAACTATATGAAATTATGTAAAATTATATAAAACTATATAAAACTAATAAAACTATATAAAACTATATAAATCTATATAAAACTATATAAAACTATATAAAAGTATATAAAACTATATAAAACTATATAAACCGATATAAAACCATATAAAACTATATGAAAATATATAAAACTATATAAAACTATATAAATCTATACAAAACTATGTAAAACTGATAAAACTATGTAAAACTACGTAAAACTATATAAAACTATACATAACTATATAAAACTATACATAGCTTTATAAAACTATCTAAAACTATATAAAAGTATATAAAACTATATAGAACTATATAAAACTATATTAAACTATATAAAACAATATAAAACTGTATAGAACTGTATATAATTATATAAAACTAATAAAACTATATGAAACAATACAAAACTATATAAAACTATATAAAACTATATAAAACTATATAAATCTATGTAAAGTTATATAAAACTATATAAAACTTATAAAACTATATAAAACTGTGTAAAACTAATAAACTATATAAAACTATATAAAACTATATACAGCTATGTAAAGCTATATAAAACTATATAAAACTATATACAGCTTAGTAAAGCTATATAAA
Organism: Nomia melanderi; assembly: GCF_051020985.1. NCBI lineage: Eukaryota > Metazoa > Arthropoda > Insecta > Hymenoptera > Halictidae > Nomia > Nomia melanderi. The sequence continues at coordinate 25,562 of NW_027475229.1, read as the reverse complement.
ACTATATAAAACAGTGTAATACTAATAAAACTATAATAAACTATATAACACTATGTGAAAGTATATGAAACTACATAAAACTATATAAAACTATACAAAACTATATAAAACTATGTAAATCTACAAAAAACTAAGGAAAACTATACAAAACTATATAAAAATATATAAAACGATATAAAACTATGTAAAACTATGTAAAACTATATAAAACTATATAAAACTATATAAAGCTATATAAAACTATGTAAAAGTATATGAAACTACATAAAACTATATAAAACTATACAAAACTATATAAAACTATATAAAACTGTATAAAACTATATGGAACTATATAAAACTATATAAAACTATATAAAACTATGTAAAACTGTATACAACTGTGTAAATCTACATAAAACTAAGGAAAACTATACAAAACTATATAAAAATATAAAAATCGATATTAAAATATATAAAACTATGTGAAACTAATAAAACTATGTAAAACTCTATAAACCTGTATTAAACTATATAAAACTATAAAAAACTATATAAAACTCCTAAATCTATATAAAACTATGTAAAACTATGTAAAACTATATAAAACTATATAAAACTATGTAAAACTGTATAAATCTATGTAAAACCATGAAAAACTATATAAAACAATATAAAACTATATAAAACTATATAAAACTATATAAAACTATATAAAACTATATAAAACTATATGAAACTATATAAATCTATATAATTCTATGTTAAACTATGTACAACTATATAAAACTATATAAAACTATGTAAAACTGTATAAATCTATGTAAAACCATGAAAAACTATATAAAACTATATAAAACTATATAAAACTATATAAAACTGTATAAAACTATATAAAACTATATAAAACTATATGAAACTATATAAATCTATATAATTCTATGTTAAACTATGTACAACTATATAAAACTATATAAAACTATGTAAAACTGTATAAATCTATGTAAAACCATGAAAAACTATATAAAACTATATAAAACTATATAAAACTGTATAAAACTATCTAGAGCTATATAAAACTATATAAAACTATGTAAAACTAAATAAAACTATATAAAGCTGTGTAAAACTATATAAAACTATATAAAACTGTGTAAAACTAATAAAACTATATAAAGCTATATACAACTATGTAAAAGTATATGAAACTACATAAAACTATATAAAACTATACAAGACTATATAAAACTATTTAAAACTATATAAAACTGTATAACACTATATGGAACTAAACAAAACTATATAAAAATACATAAAACTATATAAACCTATATAAAACTATATAAAACTATATAAAACTATATAAAACTATATAAATCTATATTATTCTATGTTAAACTATGTAAAACTATATAAAACTATATAAAACTATATAAAACTATGTAAAAATATATAAAACTATGTGAATCTATATAAGACAAACAAAACTATAGAAAACTACATAAAACTGTACAAAACTATAGAAAACTATAAAAAACTATACAAAATTATATAAAACTGTATGAAACTATACAACACTATATAAAACAACTAAAACTATATGAAAGTATATAAAACTGTATAAAATTACTAAAACTTCTAAAACTATATAAAACTATATAAAACTATATAAAATTGTATAACACTACATAAAACGATATAAAACTATATAAAACTATATTAAACTGTGTAAAACTATATGAAAGTATGTAAAACTATATAAAACTATATAAAGCTATGTAAATATATATTAAACTATATAAAACTATATGAAGCTTTATAAAACTACATCAAATAATATCAATTTATATAAAATTATATAAAACTACATAAATCAATATCAATATATATCAAACTGTACAAAACTACATAAAATGATAACAGTGTATATAAAACAATATAAAACTACATAAAATAATATCAATCTATAAAAGTTATATAAAACTATATAAACCTATATAAAACTATATAAAACTACATAGGACTATATGAAACAATTTAAAAAAACATAAAACTATCTACAACTGTAGAAAAGTATATAAATATAGATAAAACTATAGAAAAATATATAAAACTATATAAAACTAATAGAAATACATATAACTAATTAAAACTGTATTAAATAATACAAAACTGTATAAAACTGTATAGAACTAATAGAATTATATAAATCTAATTGAAACTGTATAAAATAATACAAAACTGTTTTAAAATTAACAGAACTATATAAAACTATATAAAACCACACAAAACTTCACAATAATATATATAACTGCATAGCACAATGTAAAAGGTGACATACAATAAAAAGGAATACAAGACAATGTAAAACCGCCTAAAACTACATAATACTATAGAAACATGTATAATACTACTTAAAACTGTATAAAATAACATAGAACCTTAATATACTATACAATACTGTATAAAACTGTATAAAATTATAGAAAACTCGCAAAACACAGTTCCAGATCTCTTCTCGGCATTATGTTTAATATCTACGTGTGCTCGCATAACACGGATCCAGATCGCCTCCCGGGACTTACGGCTAATATGAACGCGTACTAGCATAACCCAAATCCAGATCGCCTCTCGGCATTATGGCAAAGATCGAAGTTTAGTCGCATAACACACATCCAGATCGCTTCTCGGCGTTATGGCTAAGATCAAAGTGTACTTGCATAACACACATCCAGATCGCTTCTCGGCCTAACGTCTCAGTTCAAAGTGTACTTGAATAACCCAAATCCAGATCGCTTCTCGGCCTTAAGGCTAAGATCAAAGTGTACTCGCTTAACACATATCCAGACGGCTTCTCGGCCTTATTGCTAACATCAAAGTGTACTCGAATAACCCAGATCCAGCTCGCTTCACTGCCTTATCGCTAAGGTCAATGTGTACACGCATAACACACATCCAAATCGCTTCTCGGCCTTACGGCTAAGATCAAAGTGTACACGAATATCCCAAATCCAGGTCGCTGCTCGACCGTATGGCTAAGATCAAAGTGTACTCGCATAACACACATCCAGGTCGCTTCTCGGCCTTATGACCAAGATCAAAGTGTACTCGCATAGCACACATCCAGATCGCTTCTCGGCCTTGTGGCTAGGATCAAAGTGTACTCGCATATCACACGTCCAGGTCGCTTCACGGTCTTATGGCTCAGATCAAACTGTAGTCGAATAACCCAAATCCTGATCGCTTCTCGGCCTCATAGCTAAGATCAAAGTGTACTCGCATGACACATCTCCAGATCGCTTCTCGGACATATGGCTAAGATCAAAGTGTACTCGAAAAAACCGTATCCAGTTAGCTTCTCGGCCTTATGGCTAAAATCTAATTGTACTCGAATAACCCAAATCCAGATCGCCCCTGGGACTTATGGGTAAGATCAAAGTGTACTCGAATATCTCAAATGCAGGTCGCTTCTCGGCCTAATGGCTAAGACCAAAGTGCGCGCTTATAACACACATCCATTTCGCTTCTCGGCCTTATAGCTGAGATCAAAGTGTAGTCGCATAACCCAAATCCAGTTCGCTACTCGGCCTTATGCCTAAGATCAAAGTCTACTCGCATGACACACATCCAGATTGCTTGTCGGCTGTATGGCTAAGATCAAGGTTTACAGGCATAACACACCTCCAGATCGCCTCTCGGCCTTATGGCAAAGATCAATGTGTACACGGATAACCCAAATCCAGATCGCTTCTCGGCCTTATCGCTAAGATCAAAGTGTACTCGAATAACCGACATCCAGATCGATTTTTGACCTTATGGCTAAGATCAAAGTGTACTCGAATAACCCAAATCCAGATCGCTTTTCCGCCTTATGGCTAAGACCAGAGTGTACACGAATTAACCAAATCCAGATCGCTGCTCGGCTGTATGGCTAAGATCAAAGTGTACTCTCATAACACACCTCCAGATCGCCTCTCGGCCTTATGGCTAAGATCAAAGTGTACTCGCATAACACACATCCAGATCGCTTCTAGGCATTATGGCTGAGATCAAATTGTACTCGCATAACCCAAATCCAGATCGCTTCTAGGCCTTATGGCTACGATCAAAGTGTACCCGAATAACCCAAATCCAGATCGCTTCTCGGCCTTGTGGCTAAGATCAAAGCGTACTCGTATAACGCACATACAGATCGCTTCTCGCCCTTATGGCTAATAAGGCTTATATAGTTTTATATAGTTTTATAAGGTTTCATATTGTTTTCTTAGTTTTATATAGGTATATATAGTTTTATATAGAGTTATACAGTTTTACATAGTTTTATATAGCTTTATATAGTTCTATATAGTTTTATATAGTTGTATATAGTTTTATACTGTTTTATATAGATTTGTATAGTTTTATATAGTTTTGTATAGTTTCATATAGTTTTATATAGTTTTATATAGTTTTGTATAGTTCTATATAGTTTTATACATTTTTATGTAGTTTTATATAGTACTGTTTGTTTTATATAGTTTTACATAGTTTTATGTTGTTTTACATAGTTTTACATAGTTTTACATAGTTTTACATAGAATTATTTAGATTTATATAGTTTTATATAGTTTTATATAGTTTTATAAAGTTTTAGTAGTTTTAGTAGTTTTAGTGGTTTTATATAGTTTTGTATAGTTTCATATAGTTCTATTAGGTTTACATAGTTTTATATAGTTATATATAGCTTCATATAATATTATATAGTTTTACTAAGATTATATAGTTTTACATAGTTTTATATAGTTTTATATAGTTTTATATAGTTTTATGTATTTTTATATAGTTTTATTAGTTTTATATAGTTTTATATAGTTTAATATATTTTTATATGGTTTTATATAGTTTTGTATAGTTTTATTTAGTTTTATGTAGTTTTACATAGTTTTATACAGTTTTATATCGTTTTATATAGTTTTATATAGTTTTAGTAATTTTATATAGTTTTGTATAGTTATATATAGTTTTATATAGTTTTATTTAGCTTTATGTAGTTTTACATAGTTTTATACAGTTTTATATCGTTTTATATAGTTTTATATAGTTTTAGTAATTTTATATAGTTTTGTATAGTTTTCCATAGTTTTATATAGTTTTATATAGTTTTATATAGTTTCATATAGTTTTATTAGTTTCATTAGTTTGATATAGTTTTATATAGTTTCATATAGTTTTATTAGTTTCATTAGTTTGATATAGTTTTATATAGTTTCATATATTTTTATATAGATTTACATAGGTTTACATACTTTTATATACTTTTATTAGTTTTACAAAGCTTTATATAGTTTTATATAACTCTATATAATTTTATATAGTTTTGTATAGTTTTATATAGTTTAATATAGTTTTATATTGTTTTATATAGTTTTATATAGTTCTATGTAGTTTTAAATAATTTTATATAGTTTTATATTGTTGTATTTTTGTTTATACATTTCTATTGGTTCCATATAGTTTTATATGGCTTTAAAACGTTTTATATAGGTTTTTACAGTTTTATATAGTTTTATACAGCTTTACATTGATTTATGTTGTTTTATACTGTTTTATATAAGTTAATCGATTTATAAAGTTTTATTTTAGCTTTATAGAGTTTTATATAGTTTTATATATATTGATATTGTTTTATGTAGTATTATATAATTAAAATATGGTTTTAATAGATTTGTATAGCTTTAAATAGTTTTATATAATCGTATATTGTTTTCATAGTATTATTAGTGGTATTCTTTTTATGAGAGGCGATCTGGATGTGTGTCATGAGAGTACGCTTTCATCTTACCCATAAGGCCGAGAAGATGCCTGGATGTGCGTTATGCCAGTACGCATTGATCGTAACCATAAGACCGAGAACCGATCTGGATTTGGGTTTTTCGAGTACAATTTGATCTTAGCCATAAGGCCGAGAAGCGACCTGGATTTTGGTTATTCGAGTACACTTTGATCTTTTCCATAAGGCCGAGAAGCGATCTGGATGTGTGTCATGTGAGTACACTTTGATCTTACCCATAAGGCCGAGAAGCGATCTGGATGTGTGTTATGCGATTACACTTTGATCTTAGCCATACAGCCGAGAAACGATCTGGTTTTGTGTTATGCGAGTACACTTTGATCTTAGCCATAAGGCCGAGAAGCGGTCTGGATGTGTGTTATGCGAGTACACTTTGATCTTAATCATAAGGCCGAGAATCGATCTAGATTTGGGTTATTCGATCACACTTTGATTTTAGCCATAAGGCCGAGAAGCGATCTGGATTTCTGTTATGCGAGTATACTTTAACCTTAGCCATAAACCAGTGAAGCGATCTGGATGTGTGTTATGCAAGTACACTTTGATCTTAGCCATAAGGCCGAGAAGCGATCTCGATGTGGTTTATACCAGTACATTTTTGTCTTAGCCATAAGGCCGAGAAGCGATCTGTATGTGTGTTATGAGGCGTTTATTTCAAAACATGTTCCCCCGGCCTTACATGCTTCGGCCGGGGGTGGATACATAGTAGCGCCTTTATGGCGATGGCTAATTGATATATTAATTTTAGTTATGATAAAAGTTATCTAGAACCGCCTAGTTGCGGCCTTGGCTATATCGCATATAGATACATACAAGTAGATAGCTGAGTAGGCAATTAAACATAAATTAAAATAAAAGAATACGTTAAAATAATAAATAAATAAATAGATACATATAGATTAAGATTAGCGAATACAATAGAAATAACATAAATAAATAAATAAATAAATAAATAAATAAATAAATTAATTAATTAATTAATTAATAAATAAATAAATAAATAAATAAAAAGAAAGATAAAAAATGATAAATAAATAAGATCGAGGGATAGGTATGTACACTCTGGGTAGAGTATGTACACAAATTATAATTCCTTAGCCAGTTTCCGGTCATTAAGATGCCCGAGCCTTCGCCGTAGAAACTAACGCAAAGCAGAATAATATAACTTAAAGAAATAATACAAAAACAAGACAAAAATAAAAAGAAAAGTATTAATACATAAATTAAGTAGTCACAAAATATATTATAAAATATAAATAAATATATACGATTCGCAAACTTTTAGTGACAATATTTTGGTTAAACTGGGGCGCATGCGCGTTAGTGCAGGTTCATATAGATGGTAAGCAGCGTGTTGCAGCAGGCGATAGGAGTGAGCCAGGTTTAAAACCAAAACACATAAGTATTACATAAATAAATAAATAAAAGAGCAAATAAATAAATAAGCAAATAACAAAATAAATAAATAAGTAAATAAATAAAAATAAACAGATATATAGATAAATAAATAAATAAATAAATAGATAGATAAATAAATAAATAAATAAATAAATAAATAAATAAATAAATCAATCAATAAAAGACTGAATGAATGAATGAATGAATGAATGAATGAATGAATGAATGAATGAATGAATGAATGAATGAATGAATGAATGAATGAATGAATGAATGAATGAATGAATGAATGAATGAATGAATGAATGAATGAATGAATGAATGAATGAATGAATGAATGAATGAATGAATGAATGAATGAATGAATGAATGAATGAATGAATGAATGAATGAATGAATGAATGAATGAATGAATGAATGAATGAATGAATGAATGAATGAATGAATGAATGAATGAATGAATGAATGAATGAATGAATGAATGAATGAATGAATGAATGAATGAATGAATGAATGAATGAATGAATGAATGAATGAATGAATGAATGAATGAATGAATGAATGAATGAATGAATGAATGAATGAATGAATGAATGAATGAATGAATGAATGAATGAATGAATGAATGAATGAATGAATGAATGAATGAATGAATGAATGAATGAATGAATGAATGAATGAATGAATGAATGAATGAATGAATGAATGAATGAATGAATGAATGAATGAATGAATGAATGAATGAATGAATGAATGAATGAATGAATGAATGAATGAATGAATGAATGAATGAATGAATGAATGAATGAATGAATGAATGAATGAATGAATGAATGAATGAATGAATGAATGAATGAATGAATGAATGAATGAATGAATGAATGAATGAATGAATGAATGAATGAATGAATGAATGAATGAATGAATGAATGAATGAATGAATGAATGAATGAATGAATGAATGAATGAATGAATGAATGAATGAATGAATGAATGAATGAATGAATGAATGAATGAATGAATGAATGAATGAATGAATGAATGAATGAATGAATGAATGAATGAATGAATGAATGAATGAATGAATGAATGAATGAATGAATGAATGAATGAATGAATGAATGAATGAATGAATGAATGAATGAATGAATGAATGAATGAATGAATGAATGAATGAATGAATGAATGAATGAATGAATGAATGAATGAATGAATGAATGAATGAATGAATGAATGAATGAATGAATGAATGAATGAATGAATGAATGAATGAATGAATGAATGAATGAATGAATGAATGAATGAATGAATGAATGAATGAATGAATGAATGAATGAATGAATGAATGAATGAATGAATGAATGAATGAATGAATGAATGAATGAATGAATGAATGAATGAATGAATGAATGAATGAATGAATGAATGAATGAATGAATGAATGAATGAATGAATGAATGAATGAATGAATGAATGAATGAATGAATGAATGAATGAATGAATGAATGAATGAATGAATGAATGAATGAATGAATGAATGAATGAATGAATGAATGAATGAATGAATGAATGAATGAATGAATGAATGAATGAATGAATGAATGAATGAATGAATGAATGAATGAATGAATGAATGAATGAATGAATGAATGAATGAATGAATGAATGAATGAATGAATGAATGAATGAATGAATGAATGAATGAATGAATGAATGAATGAATGAATGAATGAATGAATGAATGAATGAATGAATGAATGAATGAATGAATGAATGAATGAATGAATGAATGAATGAATGAATGAATGAATGAATGAATGAATGAATGAATGAATGAATGAATGAATGAATGAATGAATGAATGAATGAATGAATGAATGAATGAATGAATGAATGAATGAATGAATGAATGAATGAATGAATGAATGAATGAATGAATGAATGAATGAATGAATGAATGAATGAATGAATGAATGAATGAATGAATGAATGAATGAATGAATGAATGAATGAATGAATGAATGAATGAATGAATGAATGAATGAATGAATGAATGAATGAATGAATGAATGAATGAATGAATGAATGAATGAATGAATGAATGAATGAATGAATGAATGAATGAATGAATGAATGAATGAATGAATGAATGAATGAATGAATGAATGAATGAATGAATGAATGAATGAATGAATGAATGAATGAATGAATGAATGAATGAATGAATGAATGAATGAATGAATGAATGAATGAATGAATGAATGAATGAATGAATGAATGAATGAATGAATGAATGAATGAATGAATGAATGAATGAATGAATGAATGAATGAATGAATGAATGAATGAATGAATGAATGAATGAATGAATGAATGAATGAATGAATGAATGAATGAATGAATGAATGAATGAATGAATGAATGAATGAATGAATGAATGAATGAATGAATGAATGAATGAATGAATGAATGAATGAATGAATGAATGAATGAATGAATGAATGAATGAATGAATGAATGAATGAATGAATGAATGAATGAATGAATGAATGAATGAATGAATGAATGAATGAATGAATGAATGAATGAATGAATGAATGAATGAATGAATGAATGAATGAATGAATGAATGAATGAATGAATGAATGAATGAATGAATGAATGAATGAATGAATGAATGAATGAATGAATGAATGAATGAATGAATGAATGAATGAATGAATGAATGAATGAATGAATGAATGAATGAATGAATGAATGAATGAATGAATGAATGAATGAATGAATGAATGAATGAATGAATGAATGAATGAATGAATGAATGAATGAATGAATGAATGAATGAATGAATGAATGAATGAATGAATGAATGAATGAATGAATGAATGAATGAATGAATGAATGAATGAATGAATGAATGAATGAATGAATGAATGAATGAATGAATGAATGAATGAATGAATGAATGAATGAATGAATGAATGAATGAATGAATGAATGAATGAATGAATGAATGAATGAATGAATGAATGAATGAATGAATGAATGAATGAATGAATGAATGAATGAATGAATGAATGAATGAATGAATGAATGAATGAATGAATGAATGAATGAATGAATGAATGAATGAATGAATGAATGAATGAATGAATGAATGAATGAATGAATGAATGAATGAATGAATGAATGAATGAATGAATGAATGAATGAATGAATGAATGAATGAATGAATGAATGAATGAATGAATGAATGAATGAATGAATGAATGAATGAATGAATGAATGAATGAATGAATGAATGAATGAATGAATGAATGAATGAATGAATGAATGAATGAATGAATGAATGAATGAATGAATGAATGAATGAATGAATGAATGAATGAATGAATGAATGAATGAATGAATGAATGAATGAATGAATGAATGAATGAATGAATGAATGAATGAATGAATGAATGAATGAATGAATGAATGAATGAATGAATGAATGAATGAATGAATGAATGAATGAATGAATGAATGAATGAATGAATGAATGAATGAATGAATGAATGAATGAATGAATGAATGAATGAATGAATGAATGAATGAATGAATGAATGAATGAATGAATGAATGAATGAATGAATGAATGAATGAATGAATGAATGAATGAATGAATGAATGAATGAATGAATGAATGAATGAATGAATGAATGAATGAATGAATGAATGAATGAATGAATGAATGAATGAATGAATGAATGAATGAATGAATGAATGAATGAATGAATGAATGAATGAATGAATGAATGAATGAATGAATGAATGAATGAATGAATGAATGAATGAATGAATGAATGAATGAATGAATGAATGAATGAATGAATGAATGAATGAATGAATGAATGAATGAATGAATGAATGAATGAATGAATGAATGAATGAATGAATGAATGAATGAATGAATGAATGAATGAATGAATGAATGAATGAATGAATGAATGAATGAATGAATGAATGAATGAATGAATGAATGAATGAATGAATGAATGAATGAATGAATGAATGAATGAATGAATGAATGAATGAATGAATGAATGAATGAATGAATGAATGAATGAATGAATGAATGAATGAATGAATGAATGAATGAATGAATGAATGAATGAATGAATGAATGAATGAATGAATGAATGAATGAATGAATGAATGAATGAATGAATGAATGAATGAATGAATGAATGAATGAATGAATGAATGAATGAATGAATGAATGAATGAATGAATGAATGAATGAATGAATGAATGAATGAATGAATGAATGAATGAATGAATGAATGAATGAATGAATGAATGAATGAATGAATGAATGAATGAATGAATGAATGAATGAATGAATGAATGAATGAATGAATGAATGAATGAATGAATGAATGAATGAATGAATGAATGAATGAATGAATGAATGAATGAATGAATGAATGAATGAATGAATGAATGAATGAATGAATGAATGAATGAATGAATGAATGAATGAATGAATGAATGAATGAATGAATGAATGAATGAATGAATGAATGAATGAATGAATGAATGAATGAATGAATGAATGAATGAATGAATGAATGAATGAATGAATGAATGAATGAATGAATGAATGAATGAATGAATGAATGAATGAATGAATGAATGAATGAATGAATGAATGAATGAATGAATGAATGAATGAATGAATGAATGAATGAATGAATGAATGAATGAATGAATGAATGAATGAATGAATGAATGAATGAATGAATGAATGAATGAATGAATGAATGAATGAATGAATGAATGAATGAATGAATGAATGAATGAATGAATGAATGAATGAATGAATGAATGAATGAATGAATGAATGAATGAATGAATGAATGAATGAATGAATGAATGAATGAATGAATGAATGAATGAATGAATGAATGAATGAATGAATGAATGAATAGATATATAGTTAAATAAATAGACAAATAAATAAATAAATAATTAAATAAATAAATAGATACTTAAATAAATAGACAAATACATAAATAAATAAATAAATAAATAAATAAATAAATAAATAAATAAATAAATAAATAGATAGTTAAATAAATAGACAAATACATAAATAAATAAATAAATAAATAAATAGATAGTTAAATAAATAGACAAATACATAAATAAATAAATAAATAAATAAATAAATAGATAGTTAAATAAATAGACAAATAAATAAATAAATAAATACATAAATAAAGAAATATATAAATAGCTAAAACAATGGACAAATAGGTGGATAAATAAATATGTAAATAGTTAAAACAATAAATAAGTAAATAATAATAAATAGATAAATAAATTGGCAAACACCTGGCTGTTACAGCTGTGGAAAGATAACTGTGCCATAATATGAAATGAATAGAAAGAGTACGAAAGTTGATAGATTAAAAAGAACCAGTTTCCCATCACTAGTAAAATAAGAAAACTAAAGATTGATAAAAAGCGGTTAAGTAATGTCAAAAGTCGATAAATAAAACAGAAGAAAAGTAGTAGTTTAATTAAAACAAATAATAATAGATAGCATAAAAAAGAGAGAAGCAAGAATTAAAATAGATAGTTAAAAGATTAAGAGGGATAGTTGAAAATATTAAAAGCAAAGTGCATAAGTATAGGTTGTTAGTTAAAATTCCATAGTTATTAAAATAATAAAATATAGCTTACAGACACTTGGTTAATGGTTAGGTATCAACTTTTGTACTTACCCTATCGCTGCCTCCGTCTGCTGCTCCTCTACCTAAGTCGGGGGAGTTGACCCCCGCAGTTCTTAAATGGGTCGGCCTGGATCAGGGGCCGGGACATCCTCAGTGAGGGCCTCGCGATACTGGCGAACTCCCGAGACGTGCTCCACGTAGATATTCCGGCTCCACCGGACAATATCCGACACAATGAGCCGGCGCATCAGAGATGCGTACCGATTACCGATACGCAAAATCTTCAACACAGACTCATTGGCCGGATCCCAGGAGCCGAGGGCACCGACGACGATCGCGGAGACCGCCACCCGATAACCGCGCCCTCCGAGAACGTCGGCCAGGGGCTTTTACTTCTGTATCTTTCGCGCCCTGGCCTCCTCGAATGAAATATATTCGTTCTCGAAGGGCACGGTAACATCGACGATGACGATGCTCCTTGAGGGCTCGTGCCTGACAACGATGTCAGGCCTAAGAGCCCCCAGATGCCCGTCAATGCCCTCGACCGTCCGGTTAACCCTTAATTCCCCTGGGAGCCGGCAGGCCTTAGCGATGCGGGAAACCACCGCATCGTGGCGAAGTTGCCAGGCCGCCGAATGCAGACGACAGTGGCAAAGGACGCGGGGAAGGGATTCGAGCTCCGCCCCACAGCGCCGGCAACGCTTATCACCCTCACCCCAGCGTCTTGCCCCGTTAAGAGGCAAGACGTCAAGGCGAGCTCGGTGAATGAAGCGCCAATCGGCGAAGCGGGTGAAGTTGCCGCCGCGGAGGAAGTGGTTTGAAGCACCACTCCGCGACGACACCCCGAATACCTTCCCCTGGTCCTTCTTACGCTGAAGGCGTAGGTGGTAATATTCTACCACTGCCATCCGCAATCGGCGAATCATCTGGACCCTCGCCACGGGCGGGACAATGGTCTCCCGATCGCGAGAACCACTGAGCGTAATCGCGAGCTCAGATCTCTCCTCGCTCCACTGCCAACGCAATCCGAGCAGGTCCCGACTCCTGCGTGCCGCGTTCCGTGCCCTCGACCACAGCGAAGAAATGTCCCCCCCGTCCCTGGCGAAGTACCCCTTCAGCGAACCAGAGAGGTACTCGGCCAGGTCATTGTTCGACGGGTTGGTATGGCCGATTTTCCTGGCTACAGCCTCGCGCAGCGAGTTCCAGTTCAACTCCCTGACCACCGCATCATCCGCCGTCAAAAGACGGAACGCATGAGCGATGGTCAGGACGTCGGCCATGTCAGCAAGCGGAAGCAGTCCATATCCCCCCCTACTAGGTGGGAGGTAGACTACTTCCGCGCTGGCCCGCTGCGGGAGGTTGAGCCAGGACTTGGCCATACGTCGAATCTCTTTGTCGACAGTAATTAAGGGACGTTTCTCCGCGTGGGCTCCCCGCAGGTAGAAGTCGAGGCGTGGCAGTATAAAAGCTGCCACGGTCTCGGCCTTCTGCCACGGGGCCAAGAGGGAACGGTCGACGGCCTGCAGGTCCTGGACCAGCTCTTCGATCGTCAACAGTGGGGTTTAACGGACCTGAAACCTTGTGGGAACGCCCAGGTGTTCGTAGGTCTTACCGGCTGCCAGGGCGCGCATTTCCTGACCCTGGATGGTGAAGCGAGTGGACGGATCTCGCGCGGCCCCCTACCACGATGGTGGAGGGTCGCGCATTTTGCGGGATTAAACTGCAATCCGATGCCACTCGCCGCAGCACCCACTGCCTTTAGCAGCGTTTCCATACCCTCCGGGGTGTCGGCGATCAACGCGAGATCGTCCGCGTACGCCAGGACACTGTGCCGATGGCCGTGCAGCGTGTAACCCGCCGAGGTCCCAGTAGCTGCGCGCAGCACCGGTTCCAGGGCGAGGTTAAACGCCACAGGGCTCATCAGACAGCCCAGGCGCACCCCGGAGAGGATCGGAACGGGGTCGGTAAACCCGTCGGCTTTCAGCACCCGTGTGGTGCAACCGTGGTACATACTCTTCAGAATATTCTGAAGAGTAGACGGAACCCCGGCCTCCACGAAGGATTGGTAGATGGAGGCGTGGGGGACCGAGCCGAACGCGTTCGCCAGGTCCAACCACGCCACCACTGCCTGACGCCCCCACCTGCGAGCGTCTGTAAGGGCCCCCTGCAACACGAAGTTATGTTCATAACACCCCTCGTACGGCAAGAAGCCCTTTTGCGCGGGACTTAGGCGCTTGTTCTGGACCGACCACGCGACGAGACGGTCAGCCAGAACAGCGGCGGAGAGCTTCGGGGTCGTGTCAGATATGGCCAGCGGTCGCCAGTTTTGACAGGTCGTGGCGATCGCCCTTTTTGTGCACAAGCACAGTGTTGGAAATTTTCCAACACGAGGGGACCGACTCCAGACGAGGACACAAATTGAACAAAGAGGTCAGCAAATGTGACCCCGGATCTGCCCTTTTTAGATCATTGTAAGTTAGACCGTCGGGACCGGGCGCAGAGTTTGTCATACGCCTGATCCGACGATCTACCTCACTCATTTTTAAGAGCTTCACCAAGGCCACATTGCTGGCCTCGTCTGGAGCCTCGATGGAAGGCGGGGGAGGCCTAGCTCCCAGGTTCCCCGCCGGTAAGTACATGTTGAGAAAGTACTCATGTACCCTGTCCTTAGGCACTTTGCAGTGCAAGTACGGGCCCATGAGCACCTCCTGAACAGCACGCCGGCGGTTCTGCCTGAAGAGCCGTTGTATCCGCGTAGCCTCCCTTACCTGGTCTCCCCGCGTTGGTCCACCTGCCAACACAGGACGATCGCGGTGACCGTTCGAACCGCGAGCCGCTTGGTCGCCCGACACGCCCCTAGCTCTCGCAAGCCGTTGGGGCCTATCCGCCCCGACCCCTCTCGTGGTCGGTCCCCCGACTCTGAAGCCCTGCAGGTATGCTGCGATTTCCCTCGCAACATCCTCCAGCTGCTCCAGGGAGCCAGCGTTCTGCGCAATGCCGATCAGCAACTCTCTCTCCGAAGGAAACGCTACCCCAACCAAAGGCCGGATGGCGCCCCTTCTTCGAGAGGAATGCCCGGATGCCGCAGGACGCCTGGGCTCACGAGGTCCCGAGGCACGCGAGGGTGCGGTCGTTCTGCGACTTCTCGCAGGTGCGGTCGCCTCCGTCGCGGAGGCAGGAGCACCCTCACGGTTACATCAACGGTGACGGGCCTCCGATTATCCCTCCCCGCGCGATTTAAAACTACCCCTTCCCACAAAGTAAAAAGGGAGCCGGGGGCACTACGTGGGACACTCGGGAGTAGCGAAAGGCTAAACGATGTTACGCTACTCACCGAGGGCGCCCCGGAGCACCCTGCTCCAGGCCGATGCGCGTTATTGTGCGCGGCGCTGTTGTTGTTGTTGCTGCTGCTGCTGCTGCCCGGTGGCGGCCGGGCGGGGGACTTTTCTCGCGGTGGTAGAGGAGGCGTCGTCGTCCTCTTCTCTGGCGGCAGCGGCTGCGCCTCCTCTTCGGACGACGAGCTCGACAACAGGATCCCGCGGTGGTGGCGTCGGCGGGATCCAGCGGCGATTCGCCACGGCTCCGGTGATGATTCCGGGGTTGCGGCTGCCCCGGCCGGCTGTGGCACCTCCACCTCTTCGATGGGTGGGAGGAGCGGGGCCGCTGGAGATGGTGGTAGCGGCCTGGCTACCATCGCTCCTCCTACAATAGGCTGGGGGGTCATTATCGGATGGTCGGCGGCGTCCTGGGGCTACGGTGCTTCCTCGGTGGGGGGCTACGTCTTGGTGGCGGTGGTGATGGCCCGGGCGGTGTAGGGGTGGCCCTGGTTGCTGTACGCAGCCCCCTTTCCGGCGCGACGTCTATCGGCGAGGGAGGTGACGTGTAGGAAGGGGTGCCCGCTGTGACGGCGGCGTATGATGGCGAAGCCGCTGTCCTTACCCCCGAGGGTTTCCTTTGGGCGGCCCGAGGTGGTGATGGGCCGCTGGAGGGATCCTTCCCTTGAGCCACCGCCCTTGGAGATGGAGTTTGGGCGGTGGGTGTCCCTCCTAATCTCGGGGGCGTTTTTCTGGCTCCGGTCGGAGCCGCTACCGTCCCCCGTGTGGTGGTGGTGGTTCTTCTGCCCACCTCCACCGGGGCGCTGGCACCCCTCGTACCCCGTGTCACCCGCCCTTGGGTGGTGGTGGGCGGGGTCTTGACGGGTGGGGTCCTCGCTGGAGGGGTGCCAGTCGACCCCCTGGTAGCGGGGGCCGTTCTTCTGCCCGGTGGGGTGAGCCTCGTTGTGGTAGCGGCTGAGGGATCGGAGCCCCTCCCGGTAGCAGGCGCCCTTGCAGCCGGCGGCGATGTCATAGGAGCAGCCGACCCCGATCGCCGCGGCGGGCTGCCGCTCTTATTGACCGGTAGCGTTCCCTTGGGTTTGGTGTAGATTGGTTGTGGGGCGAGGGGTCGGGGGCGCGGGCCGGGCGCTGGTAGTCGGCCCAATGGTGATGGTTAGCGTGGGAGTGCTGGACCGGCTTCAGGGCCGCGCTTTGCCCCCCCCCCCCCTAGCCACCGGTCTCGTTGTCGTCGTCTTCGTCGTCGTCCTCGTAGTCCTCGTTGTTGTCCCCGTCGTAGTTGCAGATGTTTTAGCTGTTGCCGTTGTTGTTGCCGCTGCCGCCATTGTGCGCCGCGTCGTGCAGGTGGTGATTGCCGTCCCCGTTGAATCCCTCGTCGTAGAAAGGGTGTGGGTGGGCGGCTACGTCGCGGCGCACGTCGTTTGCGGGGGCGGGGACTGGGCCGCCAAATTGGCAGCAGCTAACGCAACAGCGCGCGGTTCTACGGAGGCGAATAACGCGGAACTCCCCCGACGAGAGGTGTTGCTCCAACCGGTCGAACCTGTCACGGGAACTGTACAAGTCCCACACGGATTGTTCTGTTGGTCGGATTTGTGTAAAAAGTCGCGGTGCAGCCTCTCCACCTTGAGAGGATACCTCCCATCGCCGGTGAAGCTGCACTCACGACACTTGTACGTCAATACAACGCCCGGATGATGTTTCCGGGCGTGCTTTGTCAAATCCGTGTGGGACTTGTACACGCCACTCATCCTGATCCCGGGGACACCGAAGCAGGCAGGGCATCGGAACTCCGCCGGGAAGGGAGTCACCAGGGCGAGATTATTACTCCCCTCGGTAGTGCAGGAGGTGACTGACGCACTATCACCGCGGTCCTGCATCGCTCTTAAGACTAAGTCCTACGCTAAGTGAGACAGAAGAAGAGACAGAGTTGCTGTGGCAAATATTTCTAAGTGCCACAGCGAGGCGAAACGGGGAGGATAGACAGAGTGGGAATAACAGAGGAAGAGAAGAGAAAACTAAGTCCAAAGCGACAGAAGGAATACCGCCACGCGCTAACACCCTACTGACTCCGCCGGCACTAAGTCCGGTGTCGAAGACTGCCTGGAAAAATGACAGCCTCCGACGTGGCAGTCGGTAGGGAGACTAACAGGTGACGGTTACGAAGGAGTGCAGCGATCTCGATGGAGGAAGAGCGACGGAATCACCCACTCCACCGAGGACTGCACTAACTAACGGGTGAGTGGAGTCAGCCTCCACGCGGGCGGTGACTGAAGGGAAAAGAAGGAAGTGGAGGCGCCACTCGACTCGGACCTCACGCGTCCCGGTCCGTTGATACACTTCAATGGATGAGAGAGATCGGAGGAGTGGGTGGACGCGTAGGGGTAAGGTAGAGGACTACCGACGATGATTCGAGCACCGCAGACGGCTGGAGACCGGCTGCGTTACCCTCCTCACTGTCGGGGGGATAGAAAGAGAAGAGAGACTCACTCGGCGCAGGAGTCCAGCGATGCAGGAGCTCTCTCCGAGGGGAATAACACCTCGCTCCTGATTCCTGATCCAGCGGAGGTAGACGTGGATCAGGCGAGCCGTCCTTCCCGTCGGGGTTGCCGATGGCCAAGTCCTGGTGGGTCGTAGCGGTGTTGGGTGACCCACGTAGAGGAAGACCAGGGCTGATGGGGTTGGCCTGTGGTGGTTGTTGGCGTCCAAGTAGAGGGCTGGTTGTCCTAGGACCCTCTTAGACCCTCAGTAGACCCTGGTCGTCCTCTCCCTCGGTTGTCCACGGAAGCAGGATGGTGGGCGGCGCAGGTGGTGATGCGCAGGTGATCCTCCCGCGCAGGTGGGCGGCGCAGGTGTACTCCCGCGCAGGCTTGATCCGGTCCCGTGGCGAAGGCACTTTATCACACTTTACCGCACAACACCTCGAGCACTGATCGTGAACAGACCTTGCCGCGCACACGCCCGATCGCAACTCGGCCCGCACTGTTGCGTAGTACCGCGGCGGGTGAATTTACCGAGATTTCGGGACTTCGCGGAGCCAGAATATTAAGGGGCTTACTCTTTGGAGTCCCGAGTCGGTCCAGCAGGTGAAAAAAAATAAGAGCTCTAATTAGCAGCGCTAATTGAGCCGTTTCTGGCGGCACTGCAGTGCCGGACCGACTCACGGCGGAAGTGGAGCGAGCCCTAGTGATCCGCCTGAATCCAAAAATCGGGTTAATTTTCTGACTCCGCGATGCGGAGTGTATCAGATATTAAGCTGATAAGAACAGATAAAAAGCGCTTTATTCACAAAGAATGTTCCCCCAGCCTTACATTGTTTGGCTGGGGGTGGATACATAGTAGCGCCTTTATGGCGAAGGCAAAATAGTTAATATAACTCTATAGCGTCTGTCGCTATTTTCAGATCTCAATCGGCGGTGGCTCTTATCTCATAAACACCTTAGCATTTATATGAATCTAGCAAGAGTCTGAATATGTATATACTAGTGGAAGTAGATAGTTAATCGAATAAATAGCCAAACTAGAATAAATTATATAAATAAATAAATAATAGTAGCGTAGATTAAATAAACAAATATACATAGCATACATAAATATAAACAAGAAAAGAAGAGGCACAGAAATATATAAATATACATAAATAAATAAATAAATAAATAGATAAAATAAATAACCAAACAGAAATAAGCGAGAATAAACATTAAAGATTAAATAAACAAATATACATAGCATAAATAAATATGGACAAAATAAATATAAGTGTAGATATATAGCTAAAGGTAATTTTCAATATATACAATTCAGTGGTTAAATATGTACATAATATGTAGTTCCTAGTCAAATCCGGGCTCTACTGTGCCCCGGCCTTCGCCATAGAAAACAGCACAAAAATAAAATAAAATAAATAGATATATAAATATAAATACGATTAAAAGCATCTCAGTAGCGGCTATTTCGCATTTCAATTAGGGCGCATGCGCGGAAGTGCAGTTATAGAGAAGCGGTTAGTATAGAATTAGAGTAGGCGGTTGAGGCAGGGAATGATTAAAATGAATAGATCAGATAGATAAAATAATCAAGTAAATAAATAAATAAATAATAAATAATAAATAAATAAATAAATAGATAAATAAATAAACTGGGATAAAAAAATCAGAAATATAAAAAAATTAAAGAAAAATAAAAGAAAGAGTACCAAATTGATGAATAATTAGAACCAGTGTCACATCACTAATTAAGAAATCGTTACCAAATCTCGTAGTTAGTTCAGAAAGAAAAAATAAACAGATATGTAAATAAATATGTAAATAAATAAATATGTAGATGAATAAATATGTACATAGATAAATATGTGAATAAATAAATGTGTACATAAATAAATAAATACGTAAGTAGAATGAAAGAAAAAAGAAAAAAATATGTAACTAAATAGACAAATATATCGTTAGTCAGTATGTTTGAAATGGTTAAGTAAATAGATAAATAAAAACCAGGAAAAGAATATAATTAAATGAGTTAATAACTAAATAAATAAGTAGTTAAATAAACAGAGTAAGATAGATAGAACATTAATAGTTATATAGACGAAATGATAAATAAATGGCCATAAGGCCGAGAAGCGAACTCGATGTGTGTTATGAGAGTACACTTTGATCTCAGCCATAAGGCCGAGGAGCGATCTAGATGTGTGTTATGACAGTACACTTTGATCTTACCCATAAGGCCGAGCAGCGATTTGGATATGGGTTAATCGACTACACTTTGATCTTAGCCAGAAGGCCGAGAAGCGATTTGGATGAGTGTTATGGGAGTACAGTTTGATCTTAGCCACAAAGCCGAGGAGCGATCTGGATTAGTGTTATTCCAGTTCACTTTGATCTTAGCCATAAAGCCGAGAATCGATCTGCATTTGTGTTATGCGAGTACACTTTGATCTTAGCCGTAAGGCCGAGAAGCTATCTGTATATGGGTTATTCGGGTACAATTTGATCTTATCCATAAGGCCGGGAAAGCGGTCTGGATGTGTGTCATGCGAGTTCAATTTGATCTTAGCCATAGTGCCGAGAAGCGATCTGGATGTGTGTTATGCGAGTGCACTTTGACCTTAGCCATAAGGCCGAGCAGCGTTCTGGATTTGTGTTATGCGAGTACACTTTGATCTTAGCCATAAGCCCATGAAGCGTTCTGGATGTGTGTTATTCGAGTACACTTTTATCTTAGCCATAAAGCCTGGAAGCGATCTGGATGTGTGCTATCCGAGTGTAATTTGATCTTAGCCATAAGGACGAGAAGCGATCTGGATGTGTGTTATGCGAGTACACTTTGATCTTATTCATAAGGCTGAGAAGCGTTCTGGGTGAGTTTTATGCCAGTAGAGTTTGATCTTAGCCATAACGCCTAGAAGCGATCTGGTTGTGTGTTATGCGAGTACACCTTGATCTTAGCCATAATACCGGGAAGCGATCTGGATGTGTGTTTTGCGAGTACCCTTTGATCTTAGTAATAAGGCCCAGAAGCGATCTGGATGTGTGTTATGCGCGTCCACTTTGATCTTAACCATAAGGCCTAGAAGCGATCTGGATATGTCTTATGCGAGTACTCTTTGATCTTAGCCATAAAGCCGAGCAGCGATCTGGATTTGGGTTGTGCGTGTACACTTCGATCTTAGCCTCAAGGCCGAGACGCGATCTGGCTTTGGGTTCTTCGAGTACACTTTCATTTTTGCCATAAACCCGAGAAGCGATCTTGATCTGTGTTATGAGAGTACACTTTATTCTCAGCCATAAGGCCGATATGCGATCTGGATGTGTGTTATGTGAGTATACATTGATCGTAGCCATAAGGATGAGAAGCGGTCTGGATTTGGGTTATTCGAGTACACTTTGATCTTAGCCATAAGGCCGAGAAGCGATCTGGATTTGGTTTAGTCGAGTACTCTTTGATCTTAGCAATAAGCCCGAGAAGCGATCTGGATGTGTGTTATGCGAGTACACTTGATCTTAGCCATATGGACGGGAAGCGATCTGGATATGACTTATGCGAGTACTCTTTGATCTTAGCCGTACTGTCGAGCAGCGATCTGGATTTAGGTTATTCGTGTACACTTTGATCTTCGCGATAAGGCCGAGAAGCGATGTGGCTTTGGGTTATTCGAGTACACTTTGACCTTAGCCATAAGGCCGAGAAGTGATCTGGATGTGTGTTATGCGAGTACACTCTGACCTTATCCATCAGGCCGAGAAGTGATCTGGATGTGTGTTATGCGTGTACACTTTGACCATAGCCGTAAGGCCGAAAATCGATCTGAATTTGGGTTATTCGAGTACACTTTCACCTTAGACATAAGGCCGAGAAGCAATCTGGCTGTGTGTTATGCTAGTACAGTTTGATCTTAGCCATGAGGCCAAGAAACGATCTGGATGTGTGTTATGCGAGTCCCCTTTGATCTATTCCATAAGGCGGAGAAGCGATCTGGATGTGTGGTATGCGAGTACAGTTTGTTCTGTGCCATAAGGCCGGGAAGCGATCTGGATGTGTGTTATGTGAGTACACTTTGATCGTAGCCATAAGTCCGCGAAGCGACCTGCATGTGAATTATGCGAGTACACTTTGATCGTAGCCATAAGGACGAGAAGCGATGTGGATGTGTGTTATGCGTTTACACTTTGATCTTAGGCATAATGCCGACAAGCGATCTGGATGTTTATTATGCGAGTACACTTTGATCTTAGCCATAAGGCCGTGTAGCGATCTGAATGTGTGTTATGCGAGTACACTTTCATCTTAGCCATAATGCCGAGAAGCGCTGTGGAGTTGGGTTATTCGAGTACACTTTGATCTCAGCCATAAGCCCGTGAAGCGTTCTGGATGTTTGTTCTGCGAGTACGCATTGGTCTTAGCCATAAGCCCGTGAAGCGTTCTGGATGTTTGTTCTGCGAGTACACTTTGATCTTACTCATAAGCCCGTGAAGAGTTCCTGCTGTTTCTTGTGCGAACGCGCATTGATCTTAGCTATACAGACGTGCAGTAATCTGGATTTGGGTTATTCCAGTACACTTTGATCTTAACCATAAGACAGAGAAGCGATTAGGATGTGTGTTATGCGAGTACACTTTGATCTTAGCACTAAAGTCGAGAAGTGATGTGGATGTGTGTTATGAGACTACACTTTGATCCTAACCATAAGGCCGAGAAGCGAACTCGATGTGTTTTATGCGAGTATACTTTGATCATAGCCGTAAGGCCGAGAAGCGACCTTGGTTTGGTGTATTCGAGTACACTTTGATCTCAGCCATAAGGCAGAGTAGTGATCTGGATGTGTATTATGCGAGTACACTTTGATCTTAGCCATAAGGCCGAGAAGCGATCTGGATTTGGATTATTTGAGTACACTTTGACGTTACCCATAAATCCGAGAAGCGATCTGGATGTCGGTTATGCTAGTACACTTTGATCTTAGTCTTAAGGCCGAGAAGCTATACTATAAAACTATATAAAACTATATAAAGCTATTAAAACTATATAAAGCTGTATAAAACAATACATATCAATATAAAACTATATAAAACTATATAAATCTATTAAACCCATATAAAACTATATAAAACTATACAAAACTATATAAATCTATTAAACCTATATAAAACTATATAAAACTACATAAAACAATATCAATCTGTATCAAACTATATAAAACTATATAAAACTACATAAAACTATATAAAACTATACAAAATTATATAAAACCATATAAGACTATATAAAACTATATAAAACTATATAAAACTATATAAAACTATATAAAACCCTATAAAACAATATAAAACTACATAAAACTATATAACACTATATAAAACTATATAAAACTATGTAAAACTAACAAAACTAACAAAAGTATATAAAACTATATAAAACTATATAAAACTAATAAACCTATATAAAACGATATGAAACTGTCTGATACTGTATGAAACTATATACTATACAAAACTATATACCTATATAAAAATCTATAAAACTATATAACTATATAAAACTGTATAAACCTATATAAAACAAACAAAACTATATAAAACAGTATAAAACTATATAAAACTATATAAAACTAACAAAACTATATAAAACTATGTAAAACTATATAAAACCATATAAAAATCAATAAAACTATATAAAACTAACAAAACAATATAAGCCTATATAAAACTCTATAGAACTATATAAAACTATATAACACTATATAAAACTATATAAAACTATGTAAAACTAACAAAACTAACAAAAGTATATAAAACTATATAAAACTATATAAAACTAATAAACCTATATAAAACGATATAAAACTGTCTGATACTGTATGAAACTATATACTATACAAAACTATATACCTATATAAAAATCTATAAAACTATATAACTATATAAAACTGTATAAACCTATATAAAACTAACAAAACTATATAAAACAGTATAAAACTATATAAAACTATATAAAACTATATAAAACTAACAAAACTATATAAAACTATGTAAAACTATATAAAACCATATAAAACTCAATAAAACTATATAAAACTAACAAAACAATATAAGCCTATATAAAACTCTATAGAACTATATAAAACTATATAAAACTATATAAAACTATATACAATTATATAAAACTATATTAAACTATATAAAAATATAAAACTATATAAAACTAACGAACCTATATAAACCTATACCAAACTCTATGGAACTATATAAAACTGTCTGAAACTGTATAAAACTATATAAACTATATAAAACTGTATAAAACTATATAAAGCTATATAAAACTATATAAAACTAACAAAACTAACAAAACTATATAAACCTAAATAAAACTATATAAAACTGTATAGTACTATATAAAACTATATAAAACTATATAAAACTATATAAAAATATATAAAACTATATAAAACTATATAAAGCTATATAAAACTATATTAAACTACATAAAACTATATAGAACTATTCAAAACTAATAAAACTATATAAAACCATATAAAACTATACAAAAGTAACAAAACTATATAAAACTATATAAAACAATATAAAACTAGCAAAACTATATAAAACTATATAAGACCATATAAAACTATATGAAACTATATAAAACTGATAAAATTATATAAAACTATTCAAAACTAATAAAACTATATAAAACTTACAAAACTATATAAAACTATATAAACTATATAAATCTATATAAAACTATATAAAACTCTATAAAACTATATAAACCTAACAAAACTATATAAAATTATTTAAAACTAACAAAACT